>NW_027227253.1:0-29316 GCF_037783145.1 Equus przewalskii
CCAAACTCGCCATTTGGAAAGAAGCCTGCACGTTGCGTCTTTCACCTCTAGGGCAATGTAGCACACCCAGAGCAGAAGTTCTACTTCAGCCAGATCAGGCCTGCAAAGAAACTGCGTTTCACAGGCCTTTGCAAGAGATGTTCCCAGTAGGCTGTAAGAGCACTGTGCACAGCGAGTTGTTTCTTAGCTTCCCAAAGAGCTGGAAGCAAGATGCTTTGGGGCCCAACTCGCCCTTTGGAAAGAAGCCTGCACTTTGTGCCTTTCAGCTGCATGGCAATGTAGCACACCCAGAGCAGAAGTTCTACTTCAGCCAGATCAGGCCTGCAAAGAAAGTGCGTTTCACAGGCGTTTGTAAGAGATGTTCCCGGTAGGCTGTAAGAGCACTGTGCAGAGCGAGTTGTTTCTTAGCTTCCCAAAGAGCTGGAAGCAAGATGCTTTGGGGCCCAACTCGCCCTTTGGAAAGAAGCCTGCACGTTGTGCCTTTCAGCTCTAGGGCAATGGAGCTCACCCACAGCAGATGTTCTACTTCAGCCAGATCAGGCCTGCAAAGAAACTGCGTTTCACAGGCCTTTGCAAGAGATGTTCCCGGTAGGCTGTAAGAGCACTGTGCACAGCGAGTTGTTTCTTAGCTTCCCAAAGAGCTGGAAGCAAGATGCTTTGGGGCCCAACTCGCCCTTTGGAAAGAAGCCTGCACTTTGTGCCTTTCAGCTGCATGGCAATGTAGCACACCCAGAGCAGAAGTTCTACTTCAGCCAGATCAGGCCTGCAAAGAAACTGCGTTTCACAGGCCTTTGTAAGAGATGCTCCCAGTGGGCTGTGAGAGCACTGTGCAGAGCGAGTCTTTTCTTAGCTTCCCAAAGAGCTGGAAGCAAGATGCTTTAGGGCCCAGCTCGCTCTTTTGAAAGAAGCCTTCACGTTGTGCGTTTCAGCTCTAGGGCAATGTAGCACACCGAGAGCAGAAGTTCTACTTCAGCCAGATCAGGCCTGCAAAGAAACTGCGTTTCACAGGCCTTTGCAAGAGATGTTCCCGGTAGGCTGTAAGAGCACTGTGGAGAGCGAGTTGTTTCTTAGCTTCCCAAAGAGCTGGAAGCAAGATGCTTTGCGGCCCAACTCGCCCTTTGGAAAGAAGCCTGCACGTTGTGCCTTTCAGCTCTAGGGCAATGTAGCACACCCAGAGCAGAAGTCCTACTTCAGCCAGATCAGGCCTGCAAAGAAAGCTGCGTTTCACAGGCGTTTGGAAGAGATGTTCCCGGTAGTCTGTAAGAGCACTGTGCAGAGCGAGTTGTTTCTTAGCTTCCCAAAGAGCTGGAAGCAAGATGCTGTGGGGCCCAACTCGCCCTTTGGAAAGAAGCCTGCACGTTGTGCCTTTCAGCTCTAGGGCATTGCAGCACACGCCAGAGCAGATGTCCTACTTCAGCCAGATCAGGCCTGCAAAGAAACTGCGTTTCACAGGCCTTTGGAAGAGATGTTCCCGGTAGGCTGTAAGAGCACTGTGGAGAGCGAGTTGTTTCTTAGCTTCCCAAAGAGCTGGAAGCAAGATGCTGTGGGGCCCAACTCGCCCTTTTGGAAAGAAGCCTGCACGTTGTGCCTTTCAGCTCTGGGGCAATATAGCACACCCAGAGCTGAAGTTCTACTTCAGCCAGGTCAGGCCTGTAAAGAAACTGCCTTTCACAGGCCTTTGTAAGAGATGTTCCCAGTAGGCTGTAAGAGCACTGTGCAGAGCGAGTTGTTTCTTAGCTTCCCAAAGAGCTGGAAGCAAGATGCTGTGGGGCCCAACTCGCCCTTTGGAAAGAAGCCTGCACGTTGTGCCTTTCAGCTCTAGGGCAATGTAGCACACCCAGAGCAGAAGTCCTACTTCAGCCAGGTCAGGCCTGCAAAGAAACTGCGTTTCACAGGCCTTTGGAAGAGATGTTCCCGGTAGGCTGTAAGAGCACTGTGCAGAGCGAGTTGTTTCTTAGCTTCCCAAAGAGCTGGAAGCAAGATGCTGTGGGGCCCAGCTCGCTCTTTGGAAAGAAGCCTGCACGTTGTGCGTTTCAGCTCTAGGGCAATGTAGCACACGCCAGAGCAGAAGTTCTACTTCAGGCAGATCAGGCCTGCAAAGAAACTGCGTTTCACAGGCCTTTGGAAGAGATGTGCCCGGTAGGCTGTAAGAGCACTGTGCAGAGCGAGATGTTTCTTAGCTTCCCAAAGAGCTGGAAGCAAGATGCTGTGGGGCCCAACTCGCCCTTTGGAAAGAAGCCTGCGCGTTGTGCCTTTCAGCTCTAGGGCAATGTAGCACACCCAGAGCCGAAGTCCTACTTCAGCCAGATCAGGCCTGCAAAGAAACTGCGTTTCACAGGCCTTTGGAAGAGATGTTCCCGGTAGGCTGTAAGAGCACTGTGCAGAGCGAGTTGTTTCTTAGCTTCCCAAAGAGCTGGAAGCAAGATGCTGTGGGGCCCAACTCGCCCTTTGGAAAGAAGCCTGCACGTTGTGCCTTTCAGCTGCTAGGGCAATGTAGCACACCCAGAGCAGAAGTCCTACTTCAGCCAGATCAGGCCTGCAAAGAAACTGCGTTTCACAGGCCTTTGGAAGAGATGTTCCCAGTAGGCTGTAAGAGCACTGTGCAGAGCGAGTCGTTTCTTAGCTTCCCAAAGAGCTGGAAGCAAGATGCTGTGGGGCCCAGCTCGCCCTTTTGAAAGAAGCCTGCACGTTGTGCGCTTTCAGCTCTAGGGCAATGTAGCACACCCAGAGCAGAAGTCCTACTTCAGCCAGATCAGGCCTGCAAAGAAACTGCGTTTCACAGGCCTTTGGAAGAGATGTTCCCGGTAGGCTGTAAGAGCACTGTGCAGAGCGAGTTGTTTCTTAGCTTCCCAAAGAGCTGGAAGCAAGATGCTGTGCGGCCCAACTCGCCCTTTGGAAAGAAGCCTGCACGTTGTGCCTTTCAGCTCTAGGGCAAAGTAGCACACCCAGAGCAGAAGTCCTACTTCAGCCAGATCAGGCCTGCAAAGAAACTGCGTTTCACAGGCCTTTGGAAGAGATGTTCCCGGTAGGCTGTAAGAGCACTGTGCAGAGCGAGTTGTTTCTTAGCTTCCCAAAGAGCTGGAAGCAAGATGCTGTGGGGCCCAACTCGCCCTTTGGAAAGAAGCCTGCACGTTGTGCCTTTCAGCCCTAGGGCAATGTAGCACACCCAGAGCAGAAGTCCTACTTCAGCCAGATCAGGCCTGCAAAGAAACTGCGTTTCACAGGCCTTTGGAAGAGATGTTCCCGGTAGGCTGTAAGAGCACTGTGCAGAGCGAGTTGTTTCTTAGCTTCCCAAAGAGCTGGAAGCAAGATGCTGTGGGGCCCAACTCGCCCTTTGGAAAGAAGCCTGCACGTTGTGCCTTTCAGCTCTAGGGCAAAGTAGCACACCCAGAGCAGAAGTCCTACTTCAGCCAGATCAAAAGGCCTGCAAAGAAACTGCGTTTCACAGGCCTTTGGAAGAAGAGGTTCCCACAAGGCTGTAAAGGCACTGTGCAGAGCGAGTTGTTTCTTAGCTTCCCAAAGAGCTGGAAGCAAGATGCTGTGGGGCCCAACTCGCCCTTTGGAAAGAAGCCTGCACGTTGTGCCTTTCAGCTCTAGGGCAAAGTAGCACACCCAGAGCAGAAGTCCTACTTCAGCCAGATCAGGCCTGCAATGAAACTGCGTTTCACAGGCCTTTGGAAGAGATGTTCCCGCTAGGCTGTAAGAGCACTGTGCAGAGCGAGTGGTTTCTTAGCTTCCCAAAGAGCTGGAAGCAAGATGCTGTGGGGCCCAACTCGCCCTTTGGAAAGAAGCCTGCACGTTGTGCCTTTCAGCTCTAGGGCAAAGTAGCACACCCAGAGCAGAAGTCCTACTTCAGCCAGATTCAGCCTGCAAGAAAACTGCGTTTCACAGGCCTTTGGAAGAGATGTTCCCACTAGGCTGTAAGAGCACTGTTCAGAGTGAGTTGTTCTAGCTTCCCAAAGAGCTGGAAGCAAGATGCTGTGGGGCCAAACTCGCCCTTTGGAAAGAAGCCTGCACGTTGTGCCTTTCAGCTCTAGGGCAAAGTAGCACAGCCAGAGCAGAAGTCCTACTTCAGCCAGATCAGGCCTGCAAAGAAACTGCGTTTCACAGGCCTTTGGAAGAGATGTTCCCACTAGGCTGTAAGAGCACTGTGCAGAGCGAGTTGTTTCTTAGCTTCCCAAAGAGCTGGAAGCAAGATGCTGTGGGGCCCAACTCGCCCTTTGGAAAGAAGCCTGCACGTTGTGCCTTTCAGCTCTAGGGCAAAGTAGCACACCCAGAGCAGAAGTCCTACTTCAGCCAGATCAGGCCTGCAAAGAAACTGCGTTTCACAGGCCTTTGGAAGAGATGTTCCCACTAGGCTGTAAGAGCACTGTGCAGAGCGAGTGGTTTCTTAGCTTCCCAAAGAGCTGGAAGCAAGATGCTGTGGGGCCCAACTCGCCCTTTGGAGAAAATGCAGACGTTGTGCCTTTCAGCTCTAGGGCAAAGTAGCACACCCAGAGCAGAAGTCCTACTTCAGCCAGATCAGGCCTGCAAAGAAACTGCGTTTCACAGGCCGTTGGAAGAGATGTTCCCGGTAGGCTGTAAGAGCACTGTGCAGAGCGAGTTGTTTCTTAGCTTCCCAAAGAGCTGGAAGCAAGATGCTGTGGGGCCCAACTCGCCCTTTGGAAAGAAGCCTGCACGTTGTGCCTTTCAGCTCTAGGGCAAAGTAGCACACCCAGAGCAGAAGTCCTACTTCAGCCAGATCAGGCCTGCAAAGAAACTGCGTTTCACAGGCCTTTGGAAGAGATGTTCCCACTAGGCTGTAAGAGCACTGTGCAGAGCGAGTGGTTCGAGCTTCCCAAAGAGCTGGAAGCAAGATGCTTGTGGGGCCCAACTCGCCCTTTGGAAAGAAGCCTGCACGTTGTGCCTTTCAGCTCTAGGGCAAAGTAGCACACCCAGAGCAGAAGTCCTACTTCAGCCAGATCAGGCCTGCAAAGAAACTGCGTTTCACAGGCCTTTGGAAGAGAGGTTCCCACAAGGCTGTAAGAGCACTGTGCAGAGCGAGTTGTTTCTTAGCTTCCCAAAGAGCTGGAAGCAAGATGCTGTGGGGCCCAACTCGCCCTTTGGAAAGAAGCCTGCACGTTGTGCCTTTCAGCTCTAGGGCAAAGTAGCACACCCAGAGCAGAAGTCCTACTTCAGCCAGATCAGGCCTGCAAAGAAACTGCGTTTCACAGGCCTTTGGAAGAGATGTTCCCACTAGGCTGTAAGAGCACTGTTCAGAGCGAGTTGTTTCTTAGCTTCCCAAAGAGCTGGAAGCAAGATGCTGTGGGGCCCTTCTCGCCCTTTGGAAAGAAGCCTGCACGTTGTGCCTTTCAGCTCTAGGGCAATGTAGCACACGCAGAGGAGAAGTTCTACTTCAGCCAGATCAGGCCTGCAAAGAAACTGCGTTTCACAGGCCTTTGTAAGAGATGTTCCCAGTAGGCTGTAAGAGCACTGTGCAGAGGGAGGGTCTCTCAGCTTCCCAAAGAGCTGGAAGCAGGATGTGTGGGGCCCAACTCGCCCTTTGGAAGAAGTCTGCACGTTGCGTCTTTCAGCTCTAGGGCAATGTAGCACACCCAGAGCAGAAGTTCTACTTCAGCCACATCAGGCCTGCAAAGAAAGTGCGTTTCACAGGCGTTTGTAAGAGATGTTGCCGGTAGGCTGTAAGAGCACTGTGCAGAGCGAGTTGTTTCTTAGCTTCCCAAAGAGCTGGAAGCAAGATGCTTTAGGGCTCAACTCGCCCTTTGGAAAGAAGCCTGCACTTTGGGCCTTTCAGCTCTAGGGCAATGTAGCACACGCAGAGCAGAAGTTCTACTTCAGCCAGATCAGGCCTGAAAAGAAACTGCGTTTCACAGGCCTTTGTAAGATATGTTGCCCGTAGGCTGTAAGAGCACTGTGCAGAGCGAGTTGTTTCTTAGCTTCCCAAAGAGCTGGAAGCAAGATGCTTTGGGGCCCAACTCGCCCTCAGGATAGAAGCCTGCACGTATTGCCTTTCAGCTCTAGGGCAATGTAGCACACGCAGAGCAGAAGTTCTACTTCAGCCAGATCAGGCCTGCAAAGAAACTGCGTTTCACAGGCCTTTGTAAGAGATGTTCCCGCTAGGCTGTAAGAGCACTGTGCAGAGCGAGTGGTTTCTTAGCTTCCCAAAGAGATGGAAGCAAGATGCTGTGGGGCCCAACTCGCCCTTTGGAAAGAAGCCTGCACGTTGTGCCTTCCAGCTCTAGGGCAATGTAGCACACGCAGAGCAGAACTTCAACTTCAGCCAGATCGGGCCTGCAAAAAAACTGCGTTTCACAGGCCTTTGTAAGAGATGTTCCCGGTAGGCTGTAAGAGCACTGTGCAGAGCGAGTTGTTTCTTAGCTTCCCAAAGAGCTGGAAGCAAGATGGTGTGGGGCCCAACTCGCCCTTTGGAAAGAAGCCTGCACGTTGTGCCTTTCAGCTCTAGGGCAATGTAGCACACCCAGAGCAGAAGTTCACTTCAGCCAGATCAGGCGTGCAAAGAAACTGCGTTTCACAGGCCTTTGTAAGAGATGTTCCCGGTAGGCTGTAAGAGCACTGTGCAGAGCGAGTTGTTTCTTAGCTTCCCAAAGAGCTGGAAGCAAGATGCTTTGGGGCCCAACTCGCCCTTTGGAAAGAAGCCTGCGTGTTGTTCCTTTCAGCTCTAGGGCAATGTAGCTCACCCAGAGCAGAAGTTCTACTTCAGCCAGATCAGGCCTGCAAAGAAACTGCATTTCACAGGCCTTTGGAAGAGATGTTCCCGGTAGGCTGTAAGAGCACTGTGCAGAGCGAGTTGTTTCTTAGCTTCCCAAAGAGCTGGAAGCAAGATGCTTTGGGGCCCAACTCGCCCTTTGGAAAGAAGCCTGCACGTTGTGCCTTTCAGCTGCAGGGCAATGTAGCACACCCAGAGCAGAAGTTCTACTTCAGCCAGATCAGGCCTGCAAAGAAACTGCCTTTCACAGGCCTTTGTAAGAGATGTTCCCAGTAGGCTGTAAGAGCACTGTGCAGAGCGAGTCGTTTCTTACCTTCCCAAAGAGCTGGAAGCAAGATGCTTTAGGGCCCAGCACGCTCTTTTGAAAGAAGATTGCACGTTGTGCGCTTCAGCTCTAGGGCAATGTAGCACACCGAGAGCAGAACTTCTACTTCAGCCAGATCAGGCCTGCAAAGAAACTGCGTTTCACAGGCCTTTGTAAGAGATGTTCCCGTTAGGCTGTAAGAGCACTGGGCAGAGCGAGTTGTTTCTTAGCTTCCCAAAGAGATGGAAGCAAGATGCTTTGCAGCCCAACTCACCCCTTGGAATGAAGCCTGCATGTTGTGCCTTTCAGCTCTAGGGCAATGTAGCACACGCAGAGCAGAAGTTCAACTTCAGCCAGATCGGGCCTGCAAAGAAACTGCATTTCACAGGCCTTTGTAAGAGATGTTCCCGGTAGGCTGTAAGAGCACTGTGCAGAGCGAGTTGTTTCTTAGCTTCCCAAAGAGCTGGAAGCAAGATGCTTTGGGGCCCAACTCGCCCTTTGGAAAGAAGCCTGCACGTTTTGCCTTTCAGCCCTAGGGCAATGTAACACACGCAGAGCAGAAGTTCTACTTCAGCCAGATCAGGCCTGCAAAGAAAGTGCGTTTCACAGGCGTTTGTAAGAGATGTTCCCGGTAGGCTGTAAGAGCACTGTGCAGAGCGAGTTGTTTCTTAGCTTCCCAAAGAGCTGGAAGCAAGATGCTTTGGGGCCCAACTCGCCCTTTGGAAAGAAGCCTGCACGTTGTGCCTTTCAGCTTTAGGGCAATGGAGCTCACCCACAGCAGATGTTCTACTTCAGCCAGATCAGGCCTGCAAAGAAACTGCGTTTCACAGGCCTTTGCAAGAGATGTTCCCGGTAGGCTGTAAGAGCACTGTGCACAGCGAGTTGTTTCTTAGCTTCCCAAAGAGCTGGAAGCAAGATGCTTTGGGGCCCAACTCGCCCTTTGGAAAGAAGCCTGCACGTTGTGCCTTTCAGCTGCAGGGCAATGTAGCACACCCAGAGCAGAAGTTCTACTTCAGCCAGATCAGGCCTGCAAAGAAACTGCGTTTCACAGGCCTTTGTAAGAGATGTTCCCAGTGGGCTGTAAGAGCACTGTGCAGAGCGAGTCGTTTCTTAGCTTCCCAAAGAGCTGGAAGCAAGATGCTTTAGAGCCCAGCTCGCTCTTTTGAAAGAAGCCTTCACGTTGTGCGTTTCAGCTCTAGGGCAATGTAACACACGCAGAGCAGAAGTTCTACTTCAGCCAGATCAGGCCTGCAAAGAAACTGCGTTTCACAGGCCTTTGCAAGAGATGTTCCCGGTAGGCTGTAAGAGCACTGTGGAGAGCGAGTTGTTTCTTAGCTTCCCAAAGAGCTGGAAGCAAGATGCTTTGCGGCCCAACTCGCCCTTTGGAAAGAAGCCTGCACGTTGTGCCTTTCAGCTCTAGGGCAATGTAGCACACCCAGAGCAGAAGTTCTACTTCAGCCAGATCAGGCCTGCAAAGAAAGTGCGTTTCACAGGCGTTTGTAAGAGATGTTCCCGGTAGGCTGTAAGAGCACTGTGCAGAGCGAGTTGATTCTTAGCTTCCCAAAGAGCTGGAAGCAAGATGCTTTGGGGCCCAACTCGCCCTTTGGAAAGAAGCCTGCATGTTGTGCCTTTCAGCTCTAGGGCATTGCAGCACAAGCTGAGCAGATGTTCTACTTCAGCCAGATCAGGCCTGCAAAGAAACTGCGTTTCACAGGCCTTTGTAAGAGATGTTCCCGGTAGGCTGTAAGAGCACTGTGGAGAGCGAGTTATATCTTAGCTTCCAAAAGAGCTGGAAGCAAGATGCTTTGGGGTCCAACTCGCCCTTTTGTAAAGAAGCCTGCACGTTGTGCCTTTCAGCTCGGGGCAATATAGCACACCCAGAGCTGAAGTTCTACTTCAGCTAGGTCAGGCCTGTAAAGAAACTGCCTTTCACAGGCCTTTGTAAGAGATGTTCCCAGTAGGCTGTAAGAGCACTGTGCAGAGCGAGTTGTTTCTTAGCTTCCTAAAGAGCTGGAAGCAAGATGCTCTGGGGTCCAACTCGCCCTTTGGAAAGAAGCCTGCACGTTGTGCCTTTCAGCTCTAGGGCAATGTAGCACACCCAGAGCAGAAGTTCTACTTCAGCTAGGTCAGGCCTGCAAAGAAACTGCGTTTCACAGGCCTTTGTAAGAGATGTTCCCGGTAGGCTGTAAGAGCACTCTGCAGAGCGCGTTGTTTCTTAGCTTCCCAAAGAGCTGGAAGCAAGATGCTTTAGGGCCCAGCTCGCTCTTTTGAAAGAAGCCTGCACGTTGTGCGTTTCAGCTCTAGGGCAATGTAGCACACGCCGAGGAGAAGTTCTACTTCAGGCAGATCAGGCCTGCAAAGAAACTGCGTTTCACAGGCCTTTGTAAGAGATGTGCCCGGTAGGCTGTAAGAGCACTGTGCAGAGCGAGTTGTTTCTTAGCTTCCCAAAGAGCTGGAAGCAAGATGCTTTGGGGCCCAACTCGCCCTTTGGAAAGAAGCCTGCGTGTTGTTCCTTTCAGCTCTAGGGCAATGTAGCTCACCCAGAGCAGAAGTTCTACTTCAGCCAGATCAGGCCTGCAAAGAAACTGCATTTCACAGGCCTTTGTAAGAGATGTTCCCGGTAGGCTGTAAGAGCACTCTGCAGAGCGAGTTGTTTCTTAGCTTCCCAAAGAGCTGGAAGCAAGATGCTTTGGGGCCCAACTCGCCCTTTGGAAAGAAGCCTGCACGTTGTGCCTTTCAGCTGCAGGGCAATGTAGCACACCCAGAGCAGAAGTTCTACTTCAGCCAGATCAGGCCTGCAAAGAAACTGCCTTTCACAGGCCTTTGTAAGAGATGTTCCCAGTAGGCTGTAAGAGCACTGTGCAGAGCGAGTCGTTTCTTACCTTCCCAAAGAGCTGGAAGCAAGATGCTTTAGGGCCCAGCACGCTCTTTTGAAAGAAGATTGCACGTTGTGCGCTTCAGCTCTAGGGCAATGTAGCACACCGAGAGCAGAAGTTCTACTTCAGCCAAATCAGGCCTGCAAAGAAACTGCGTTTCACAGGCCTTTGTAAGAGATGTTCCCGGTAGGCTGTAAGAGCACTGTGCAGAGCGAGTTGTTTCTTAGCTTCCCAAAGAGCTGGAAGCAAGATGCTTTGCAGCCCAACTCACCCTTTGGAAAGAAGCCTGCATGTTGTGCCTTTCAGCTCTAGGGCAATGTAGCACACGCAGAGCAGAAGTTCAACTTCAGCCAGATCGGGCCTGCAAAGAAACTGCATTTCACAGGCCTTTGTAAGAGATGTTCCCGGTAGGCTGTAAGAGCACTGTGCAGAGCGAGTTGTTTCTTAGCTTCCCAAAGAGCTGGAAGCAAGATGCTTTGGGGCCCAACTCGCCCTTTGGAAAGAAGCCTGCACGTTTTGCCTTTCAGCCCTAGGGCAATGTAACACACGCAGAACAGAAGTTCTACTTCAGCCAGATCAGGCCTGCAAAGAAAGTGCGTTTCACAGGCGTTTGTAAGAGATGTTCCTGGTAGGCTGTAAGAGCACTGTGCAGAGCGAGTTGTTTCTTAGCTTCCCAAAGAGCTGGAAGCAAGATGCTTTGGGGCCCAACTCGCCCTTTGGAAAGAAGCCTGCACGTTGTGCCTTTCAGCTCTAGGGCAATGGAGCTCACCCACAGCAGATGTTCTACTTCAGCCAGATCAGGCCTGCAAAGAAAGTGCGTTTCACAGGCCTTTGCAAGAGATGTTCCCGGTAGGCTGTAAGAGCACTGTGCACAGCGAGTTGTTTCTTAGCTTCCCAAAGAGCTGGAAGCAAGATGCTTTGGGGCCCAACTCGCCCTTTGGAAAGAAGCCTGCACTTTGTGCCTTTCAGCTGCAGGGCAATGTAGCACACCCAGAGCAGAAGTTCTACTTCAGCCAGATCAGGCCTGCAAAGAAACTGCGTTTCACAGGCCTTTGTAAGAGATGTTCCCAGTGGGCTGTAAGAGCACTGTGCAGAGCGAGTCGTTTCTTAGCTTCCCAAAGAGCTGGAAGCAAGATGCTTTAGGGCCCAGCTCGCTCTTTTGAAAGAAGCCTTCACGTTGTGCGTTTCAGCTCTAGGGCAATGTAGCACACCGAGGTCAGAAGTTCTACTTCAGCCAGATCAGGCCTGCAAAGAAACTGCGTTTCACAGGCCTTTGCAAGAGATGTTCCCGGTAGGCTGTAAGAGCACTGTGCAGAGCGAGTTGTTTCTTAGCTTCCCAAAGAGCTGGAAGCAAGATGCTTTGCGGCCCAACTCGCCCTTTGGAAAGAAGCCTGCACGTTGTGCCTTTCAGCTCTAGGGCAATGTAGCACACCCAGAGCAGAAGTTCTACTTCAGCCAGATCAGGCCTGCAAAGAAAGTGCGTTTCACAGGCGTTTGTAAGAGATGTTCCCGGTAGGCTGTAAGAGCACTGTGCAGAGCGAGTTGTTTCTTAGCTTCCCAAAGAGCTGGAAGCAAGATGCTTTGGGGCCCAACTCGCCCTTTGGAAAGAAGCCTGCACGTTGTGCCTTTCAGCTCTAGGGCAATGGAGCTCACCCACAGCAGATGTTCTACTTCAGCCAGATCAGGCCTGCAAAGAAAGTGCGTTTCACAGGCCTTTGCAAGAGATGTTCCCGGTAGGCTGTAAGAGCACTGTGCACAGCGAGTTGTTTCTTAGCTTCCCAAAGAGCTGGAAGCAAGATGCTTTGGGGCCCAACTCGCCCTTTGGAAAGAAGCCTGCACTTTGTGCCTTTCAGCTGCAGGGCAATGTAGCACACCCAGAGCAGAAGTTCTACTTCAGCCAGATCAGGCCTGCAAAGAAACTGCGTTTCACAGGCCTTTGTAAGAGATGTTCCCAGTGGGCTGTAAGAGCACTGTGCAGAGCGAGTCGTTTCTTAGCTTCCCAAAGAGCTGGAAGCAAGATGCTTTAGGGCCCAGCTCGCTCTTTTGAAAGAAGCCTTCACGTTGTGCGTTTCAGCTCTAGGGCAATGTAGCACACCGAGAGCAGAAGTTCTACTTCAGCCAGATCAGGCCTGCAAAGAAACTGCGTTTCACAGGCCTTTGCAAGAGATGTTCCCGGTAGGCTGTAAGAGCACTGTGCAGAGCGAGTTGTTTCTTAGCTTCCCAAAGAGCTGGAAGCAAGATGCTTTGCGGCCCAACTCGCCCTTTGGAAAGAAGCCTGCACGTTGTGCCTTTCAGCTCTAGGGCAATGTAGCACACCCAGAGCAGAAGTTCTACTTCAGCCAGATCAGGCCTGCAAAGAAAGTGCGTTTCACAGGCGTTTGTAAGAGATGTTCCCGGTAGGCTGTAAGAGCACTGTGCAGAGCGAGTTGTTTCTTAGCTTCCCAAAGAGCTGGAAGCAAGATGCTTTGGGGCCCAACTCGCCCTTTGGAAAGAAGCCTGCACGTTGTGCCTTTCAGCTCTAGGGCAATGGAGCTCACCCACAGCAGATGTTCTACTTCAGCCAGATCAGGCCTGCAAAGAAACTGCGTTTCACAGGCCTTTGCAAGAGATGTTCCCGGTAGGCTGTAAGAGCACTGTGCACAGCGAGTTGTTTCTTAGCTTCCCAAAGAGCTGCAAGCAAGATGCTTTGGGGCCCAACTCGCCCTTTGGAAAGAAGCCTGCACTTTGTGCCTTTCAGCTGCAGGGCAATGTAGCACACCCAGAGCAGAAGTTCTACTTCAGCCAGATCAGGCCTGCAAAGAAACTGCGTTTCACAGGCCTTTGTAAGAGATGTTCCCAGTGGGCTGTAAGAGCACTGTGCAGAGCGAGTCGTTTCTTAGCTTCCCAAAGAGCTGGAAGCAAGATGCTTTAGGGCCCAGCTCGCTCTTTTGAAAGAAGCCTTCACGTTGTGCGTTTCAGCTCTAGGGCAATGTAGCACACCGAGAGCAGAAGTTCTACTTCAGCCAGATCAGGCCTGCAAAGAAACTGCGTTTCACAGGCCTTTGCAAGAGATGTTCCCGGTAGGCTGTAAGAGCACTGTGGACAGCGAGTTGTTTCTTAGCTTCCCAAAGAGCTGGAAGCAAGATGCTTTGCGGCCCAACTCGCCCTTTGGAAAGAATCCTGCACGTTGTGCCTTTCAGCTCTAGGGCAATGTAGCACACCCAGAGCAGAAGTTCTACTTCAGCCAGATCAGGCCTGCAAAGAAAGTGCGTTTCACAGGCGTTTGTAAGAGATGTTCCCGGTAGGCTGTAAGAGCACTGTGCAGAGCGAGTTGTTTCTTAGCTTCCCAAAGAGCTGGAAGCAAGATGCTTTGGGGCCCAACTCGCCCTTTGGAAAGAAGCCTGCATGTTGTGCCTTTCAGCTCTAGGGCATTGCAGCACAAGCTGAGCAGATGTTCTACTTCAGCCAGATCAGGCCTGCAAAGAAACTGCGTTTCACAGGCCTTTGTAAGAGATGTTCCCGGTAGGCTGTAAGAGCACTGTGGAGAGCGAGTTATATCTTAGCTTCCAAAAGAGCTGGAAGCAAGATGCTTTGGGGTCCAACTCGCCCTTTTGTAAAGAAGCCTGCACGTTGTGCCTTTCAGCTCGGGGCAATATAGCACACCCAGAGCTGAAGTTCTACTTCAGCTAGGTCAGGCCTGTAAAGAAACTGCCTTTCACAGGCCTTTGTAAGAGATGTTCCCAGTAGGCTGTAAGAGCACTGTGCAGAGTGAGTTGTTTCTTAGCTTCCTAAAGAGCTGGAAGCAAGATGCTCTGGGGTCCAACTCGCCCTTTGGAAAGAAGCCTGCACGTTGTGCCTTTCAGCTCTAGGGCAATGTAGCACACCCAGAGCAGAAGTTCTACTTCAGCTAGGTCAGGCCTGCAAAGAAACTGCGTTTCACAGGCCTTTGTAAGAGATGTTCCCGGTAGGCTGTAAGAGCACTCTGCAGAGCGCGTTGTTTCTTAGCTTCCCAAAGAGCTGGAAGCAAGATGCTTTAGGGCCCAGCTCGCTCTTTTGAAAGAAGCCTGCACGTTGTGCGTTTCAGCTCTAGGGCAATGTAGCACACGCCGAGGAGAAGTTCTACTTCAGGCAGATCAGGCCTGCAAAGAAACTGCGTTTCACAGGCCTTTGTAAGAGATGTGCCCGGTAGGCTGTAAGAGCACTGTGCAGAGCGAGTTGTTTCTTAGCTTCCCAAAGAGCTGGAAGCAAGATGCTTTGGGGCCCAACTCGCCCTTTGGAAAGAAGCCTGCGTGTTGTTCCTTTCAGCTCTAGGGCAATGTAGCTCACCCAGAGCAGAAGTTATACTTCAGCCAGATCAGGCCTGCAAAGAAACTGCATTTCACAGGCCTTTGTAAGAGATGTTCCCGGTAGGCTGTAAGAGCACTCTGCAGAGCGAGTTGTTTCTTAGCTTCCCAAAGAGCTGGAAGCAAGATGCTTTGGGGCCCAACTCGCCCTTTGGAAAGAAGCCTGCACGTTGTGCCTTTCAGCTGCAGGGCAATGTAGCACACCCAGAGCAGAAGTTCTACTTCAGCCAGATCAGGCCTGCAAAGAAACTGCATTTCACAGGCCTTTGTAAGAGATGTTCCCAGTAGGCTGTAAGAGCACTGTGCAGAGCGAGTCGTTTCTTACCTTCCCAAAGAGCTGGAAGCAAGATGCTTTAGGGCCCAGCACGCTCTTTTGAAAGAAGATTGCACGTTGTGCGCTTCAGCTCTAGGGCAATGTAGCACACCGAGAGCAGAAGTTCTACTTCAGCCAAATCAGGCCTGCAAAGAAACTGCGTTTCACAGGCCTTTGTAAGAGATGTTCCCGGTAGGCTGTAAGAGCACTGTGCAGAGCGAGTTGTTTCTTAGCTTCCCAAAGAGCTGGAAGCAAGATGCTTTGCAGCCCAACTCACCCCTTGGAAAGAAGCCTGCATGTTGTGCCTTTCAGCTCTAGGGCAATGTAGCACACGCAGAGCAGAAGATCAACTTCAGCCAGATCGGGCCTGCAAAGAAACTGCATTTCACAGGCCTTTGTAAGAGATGTTCCCGGTAGGCTGTAAGAGCACTGTGCAGAGCGAGTTGTTTCTTAGCTTCCCAAAGAGCTGGAAGCAAGATGCTTTGGGGCCCAACTCGCCCTTTGGAAAGAAGCCTGCATGTTGTGCCTTTCAGCTCTAGGGCATTGCAGCACAAGCTGAGCAGATGTTCTACTTCAGCCAGATCAGGCCTGCAAAGAAACTGCGTTTCACAGGCCTTTGTAAGAGATGTTCCCGGTAAGCTGTAAGAGCACTGTGGAGAGCGAGTTATATCTTAGCTTCCAAAAGAGCTGGAAGCAAGATGCTTTGGGGCCCAACTCGCCCTTTTGTAAAGAAGCCTGCACGTTGTGCCTTTCAGCTCGGGGCAATATAGCACACCCAGAGCTGAAGTTCTACTTCAGCTAGGTCAGGCCTGTAAAGAAACTGCCTTTCACAGGCCTTTGTAAGAGATGTTCCCAGTAGGCTGTAAGAGCACTGTGCAGAGCGAGTTGTTTCTTAGCTTCCTAAAGAGCTGGAAGCAAGATGCTCTGGGGTCCAACTCGCCCTTTGGAAACAAGCCTGCACGTTGTGCCTTTCAGCTCTAGGGCAATGTAGCACACCCAGAGCAGAAGTTCTACTTCAGCTAGGTCAGGCCTGCAAAGAAACTGCGTTTCACAGGCCTTTGTAAGAGATGTTCCCGGTAGGCTGTAAGAGCACTCTGCAGAGCGAGTTGTTTCTTAGCTTCCCAAAGAGCTGGAAGCAAGATGCTTTAGGGCCCAGCTCGCTCTTTTGAAAGAAGCCTGCACGTTGTGCGTTTCAGCTCTAGGGCAATATAGCACACGCCGAGGAGAAGTTCTACTTCAGGCAGATCAGGCCTGCAAAGAAACTGCGTTTCACAGGCCTTTGTAAGAGATGTGCCCGGTAGGCTGTAAGAGCACTGTGCAGAGCGAGCTGTTTCTCAGCTTCCCAAAGAGCTGGAAGCAAGATGCTTTGGGGCCCAACTCGCCCTCAGGATAGAAGCCTGCACGTATTGCCTTTCAGCTCTAGGGCAATGTAACACACGCAGAGCAGAAGTTCTACTTCAGCCAGATCAGGCCTGCAAAGAAACTGCGTTTCACAGGCCCTTGTAAGAGATGTTCCCGGTAGGCTGTAAGAGCACAGTGCAGAGCGAGTTGTTTCTTGGCTTCCCAAAGAGATGGAAGCAAGATGCTTAGGGCCCAACTCGCCCTTTGGAAAGAAGCCTGCACGTTGTGCCTTCCAGCTCTAGGGCAATGTAGCACACGCAGAGCAGAACTTCAACTTCAGCCAGATCGGGCCTGCAAAATAACTGCGTTTCACAGGCCTTTGTAAGAGATGTGCCCGGTAGGCTGTAAGAGCACTGTGCAGAGCGAGCTGTTTCTCAGCTTCCCAAAGAGCTGGAAGCAAGATGGTTTGGGGCCCAACTCGCCATTTGGAAAGAAGCCTGCATGTTGTTCCTTTCAGCTCTAGGGCAATGTAGCTCACCCAGAGCAGAAGTTCTACTTCAGCCAGATCAGGCCTGCAAAGAAACTGCGTTTCACAGGTCTTTGTAAGAGATGTTCCCGGTAGGCTGTAAGAGCACTCTGCAGAGCGCATTGTTTCTTAGCTTCCCAAAGAGCTGGAAGCAAGATGCTTTAGGGCCCAGCTCGCTCTTTTGAAAGAAGCCTGCATGTTGTGCGTTTCAGCTCTAGGGCAATGTAGCACACGCCGAGGAGAAGTTCTACTTCAGGCAGATCAGGCCTGCAAAGAAACTGCGTTTCACAGGCCTTTGTAAGAGATGTGCCCGGTAGGCTGTAAGAGCACTGTGCAGAGCGAGCTGTTTCTCAGCTTCCCAAAGAGCTGGAAGCAAGATGGTTTGGGGCCCAACTCGCCCTTTGGAAAGAAGCCTGCACGTTGCGTCTTTCAGCTCTAGGGCAATGTAGCACACCCAGAGCAGAAGTTCTACTTCAGCCACATCAGGCCTGCAAAGAAACTGCGTTTCACAGGCCCTTGTAAGAGATGTTCCCGGTAGGCTGTAAGAGCACAGTGCAGAGCGAGTTGTTTCTTGGCTTCCCAAAGAGATGGAAGCAAGATGCTTTGGGGCCCAACTCGCCCTTTGGAAAGAAGCCTGCACGTTGTGCCTTCCAGCTCTAGGGCAATGTAGCACACGCAGAGCAGAACTTCAACTTCAGCCAGATCGGGCCTGCAAAATAACTGCGTTTCACAGGCCTTTGTAAGAGATGTTCCCGGTAGGCTGTAAGAGCACTGTGCAGAGCGAGCTGTTTCTTAGCTTCCCAAAGAGCTGGAAGCAAAATGGTTTGGGGCCCAACTCGCCCTTTGGAAAGAAGCCTGCACGTTGTGCCTTTCAGCTCTAGGGCAATGGAGCACACCCAGAGCAGAAGTTACACTTCAGCCAGATCAGGCGTGCAAAGAAACTGCGTTTCACAGGCCTTTGTAAGAGATGTTCCCGGTAGGCTGTAAGAGCACTGTGCAGAGCGAGATGTTTCTTAGCTTCCCAAAGAGCTGGAAGCAAGATGCTTTGGGGCCCAACTCGCCCTTTGGAAAGAAGCCTTCACGTTGTGCCTTTCAGCTCTAGGGCAATGTAGCTCACCCAGAGCAGAAGTTCTACTTCAGCCAGATCAGGCCTGCAAAGAAACTGCATTTCACAGGCCTTTGTAAGAGATGTTGCCGGTAGGCTGTAAGAGCACTGTGCAGAGCGAGTTGTTTCTTAGCTTCCCAAAGAGCTGGAAGCAAGATGCCTTGGGGCCCAACTCGCCCTTTGGAAAGAAGCCTGCACGTTGTGCCTTTCAGCTGCAGGGCAATGTAGCACACCCAGAGCAGAAGTTCTACTTCAGCCAGATCAGGCCTGCAAAGAAACTGCCTTTCACAGGCCTTTGTAAGAGATGTTCCCAGTAGGCTGTAAGAGCACTGTGCAGAGCGAGTCGTTTCTTACCTTCCCAAAGAGCTGGAAGCAAGATGCTTTAGGGCCCAGCACGCTCTTTTGAAAGAAGATTGCACGTTGTGCGCTTCAGCTCTAGGGCAATGTAGCACACCGAGAGCAGAAGTTCTACTTCAGCCAGATCAGGCCTGCAAAGAAACTGCGTTTCACAGGCCTTTGTAAGAGATGTTCCCGGTAGGCTGTAAGAGCACTGTGCAGAGCGAGTTGTTTCTTAGCTTCCCAAAGAGCTGGAAGCAAGATGCTTTGCGGCCCAACTCGCCCTTTGGAAAGAAGCCTGCATGTTGTGCCTTTCAGCTCTAGGGCAATGGAGCACACGCAGAGCAGAAGTTCAACTTCAGCCAGATCGGGCCTGCAAAGAAACTGCGTTTCACAGGCCTTTGTAACAGATGTTCCCGGTAGGCTGTAAGAGCACTGTGCAGAGCGAGTTGTTTCTTAGCTTCCCAAAGAGCTGGAAGCAAGATGCTTTGGGGCCCAACTCGCCCTTTGGAAAGAAGCCTGTACGTTGTGCCTTTCAGCTGCAGGGCAATGTAGCACACCCAGAGCAGAAGTTCTACTTCAGCTAGGTCAGGCCTGTAAAGAAACTGCGTTTCACAGGCCTTTGTAAGAGATGTTCCCGGTAGTCTGTAAGAGCACTGTGCAGGGCGAGTTGTTTCTTAGCTTCCCAAAGAGCTGGAAGCAAGATGCTTTGGGGCCAAACTCGCCATTTGGAAAGAAGCCTGCACGTTGCGTCTTTCACCTCTAGGGCAATGTAGCACACCCAGAGCAGAAGTTCTACTTCAGCCAGATCAGGCCTGCAAAGAAAGTGCGTTTCACAGGCGTTTGTAAGAGATGTTCCCGGTAGGCTGTAAGAGCACTGTGCAGAGCGAGTTGTTTCTTAGCTTCCCAAAGAGCTGGAAGCAAGATGCTTTGGGGCCCAACTCGCCCTTTTTTAAAGAAGCCTGCACGTTGTGCCTTTCAGCTCGGGGCAATATAGCACACCCAGAGCTGAAGTTCTACTTCAGCTAGGTCAGGCCTGTAAAGAAACTGCCTGTCACAGGCCTTTGTAAGAGATGTTCCCAGTAGGCTGTAAGAGCACTGTGCAGAGCGAGTTGTCTCTTAGCTTCCTAAAGAGCTGGAAGCAAGATGCTCTGGGGTCCAACTCGCCCTTTGGAAAGAAGCCTGCACGTTGTGCGTTTCAGCTCTAGGGCAATGTAGCACACGTCGAGGAGAAGTTCTACTTCAGGCAGATCAGGCCTGCAAAGAAACTGCGTTTCACAGGCCTTTTAAGAGATGTGCCCGGTAGGCTGTAAGAGCACTGTGCAGAGCGAGCTGTTTCTCAGCTTCCCAAAGAGCTGGAAGCAAGATGGTTTGGGGCCCAACTCGCCCTTTGGAAAGAAGACTGCATGTTGTTCCTTTCAGCTCTAGGGCAATGTAGCTCACCCAGAGCAGAAGTTCTACTTCAGCCAGATCAGGCCTGCAAAGAAACTGCGTTTCACAGGCCTTTGTAAGAGATGTTCCTGGTAGGCTGTAAGAGCACTCTGCAGAGCGCGTTGTTTCTTAGCTTCCCAAAGAGCTGGAAGCAAGATGCTTTAGGGCCCAGCTCGCTCTTTTGAAAGAAGCCTGCACGTTGTGCGTTTCAGCTCTAGGGCAATGTAGCACACGCCGAGGAGAAGTTCTACTTCAGCCAGATCAGGCCTGCAAAGAAACTGCGTTTCACAGGCCTTTGTAAGAGATGTGCCCGGTAGGCTGTAAGATCACTGTGCAGAGCGAGCTGTTTCTCAGCTTCCCAAAGAGCTGGAAGCAAGATGGTTTGGGGCCCAACTCGCCCTTTGGAAAGAAGCCTGCACGTTGCGTCTTTCAGCTTAGGGCAATGTAGCACACCCAGAGCAGAAGTTCTACTTCAGCCACATCAGGCCTGCAAAGAAAGTGCGTTTCACAGGCGTTTGTAAGAGATGTTGCCGGTAGGCTGTAAGAGCACTGTGCAGAGCGAGTTGTTTCTTAGCTTCCCAAAGAGCTGGAAGCAAGATGCTTTAGGGCTCAACTCGCCCTTTGGAAAGAAACCTGCACTTTGGGCCTTTCAGCTCTAGGGCAATGTAGCACACGCAGAGCAGAAGTTCTACTTCAGCCAGATCAGGCCTGAAAAGAAACTGCGTTTCACAGGCCTTTGTAAGATATGTTGCCCGTAGGCTGTAAGAGCACTGTGCAGAGCGAGTTGTTTCTTAGCTTCCCAAAGAGCTGGAAGCAAGATGCTTTGGGGCCCAACTCGCCCTTAGGATAGAAGCCTGCACGTTTTGCCTTTCAGCTCTAGGGCAATGTAACACACGCAGAGCAGAAGTTCTACTTCAGCCAGATCAGGCCTGCAAAGAAACTGCGTTTCACAGGCCCTTGTAAGAGATGTTCCCGGTAGGCTGTAAGAGCACAGTGCAGAGCGAGTTGTTTCTTGGCTTCCCAAAGAGATGGAAGCAAGATGCTTTGGGGCCCAACTCGCCATTTGGAAAGAAGCCTGCACGTTGTGCCTTCCAGCTCTAGGGCAATGTAGCACACGCAGAGCAGAACTTCAACTTCAGCCAGATCGGGCCTGCAAAATAACTGCGTTTCACAGGCCTTTGTAAGAGATGTTCCCGGTAGGCTGTAAGAGCACTGTGCAGAGCGAGCTGTTTCTTAGCTTCCCAAAGAGCTGGAAGCAAAATGGTTTGGGGCCCTACTCGCCCTTTGGAAAGAAGCCTGCACGTTGTGCCTTTCAGCTCTAGGGCAATGGAGCACACCCAGAGCAGAAGTTACACTTCAGCCAGATCAGGCGTGCAAATAAACTGCGTTTCACAGGCCTTTGTAAGAGATGTTCCCGGTAGGCTGTAAGAGCACTGTGCAGAGCGAGATGTTTCTTAGCTTCCCAAAGAGCTGGAAGCAAGATGCTTTGGGGCCCAACTCGCCCTTTGGAAAGAAGCCTGCGTGTTGTTCCTTTCAGCTCTAGGGCGATGTAGCTCACCCAGAGCAGAAGTTCTACTTCAGCCAGATCAGGCCTGCAAAGAAACTGCATTTCACAGGCCTTTGTAAAGATGTTCCCCGTAGGCTGTAAGAGCACTGTGCAGAGCGAGTTGTTTCTTAGCTTCCCAAAGAGCTGGAAGCAAGATGCCTTGGGGCCCAACTCGCCCTTTGGAAAGAAGCCTGCACGTTGTGCCTTTCAGCTGCAGGGCAATGTAGCACACCCAGAGCAGAAGTTCTACTTCAGCCAGATCAGGCCTGCAAAGAAACTGCCTTTCACAGGCCTTTGGAAGAGATGTTCCCGGTAGGCTGTAAGAGCACTGTGCAGAGCGAGTTGTTTCTTAGCTTCCCAAAGAGCTGGAAGCAAGATGCTGTGGGGCCCAACTCGCCCTTTGGAAAGAAGCCTGCACGTTGTGCCTTTCAGCTCTAGGGCAAAGTAGCACACCCAGAGCAGAAGTCCTACTTCAGCCAGATCAGGCCTGCAAAGAAACTGCGTTTCACAGGCCTTTGGAAGAGATGTTCCCGGTAGGCTGTAAGAGCACTGTGCAGAGCGAGTTGTTTCTTAGCTTCCCAAAGAGCTGGAAGCAAGATGCTGTGGGGCCCAACTCGCCCTTTGGAAAGAAGCCTGCACGTTGTGCCTTTCAGCTCTAGGGCAAAGTAGCACACCCAGAGCAGAAGTCCTACTTCAGCCAGATCAGGCCTGCAAAGAAACTGCGTTTCACAGGCCTTTGGAAGAGATGTTCCCGGTAGGCTGTAAGAGCACTGTGCAGAGCGAGTTGTTTCTTAGCTTCCCAAAGAGCTGGAAGCAAGATGCTGTGGGGCCCAACTCGCCCTTTGGAAAGAAGCCTGCACGTTGTGCCTTTCAGCTCTAGGGCAAAGTAGCACACCCAGAGCAGAAGTCCTACTTCAGCCAGATCAGGCCTGCAAAGAAACTGCGTTTCACAGGCCTTTGGAAGAGATGTTCCCGGTAGGCTGTAAGAGCACTGTGCAGAGCGAGTTGTTTCTTAGCTTCCCAAAGAGCTGGAAGCAAGATGCTGTGGGGCCCAACTCGCCCTTTGGAAAGAAGCCTGCACGTTGTGCCTTTCAGCTCTAGGGCAAAGTAGCACACCCAGAGCAGAAGTCCTACTTCAGCCAGATCAGGCCTGCAAAGAAACTGCGTTTCACAGGCCTTTGGAAGAGATGTTCCCGCTAGGCTGTAAGAGCACTGTGCAGAGCGAGTTGTTTCTTAGCTTCCCAAAGAGCTGGAAGCAAGATGCTGTGGGGCCCAACTCGCCCTTTGGAAAGAAGCCTGCACGTTGTGCCTTTCAGCTCTAGGGCAAAGTAGCACACCCAGAGCAGAAGTCCTACTTCAGCCAGATCAGGCCTGCAAAGAAACTGCGTTTCACAGGCCTTTGGAAGAGATGTTCCCGGTAGGCTGTAAGAGCACTGTGCAGAGCGAGTTGTTTCTTAGCTTCCCAAAGAGCTGGAAGCAAGATGCTGTGGGGCCCAACTCGCCCTTTGGAAAGAAGCCTGCACGTTGTGCCTTTCAGCTCTAGGGCAAAGTAGCACACCCAGAGCAGAAGTCCTACTTCAGCCAGATCAGGCCTGCAAAGAAACTGCGTTTCACAGGCCTTTGGAAGAGATGTTCCCGCTAGGCTGTAAGAGCACTGTGCAGAGCGAGTTGTTTCTTAGCTTCCCAAAGAGCTGGAAGCAAGATGCTGTGGGGCCCAACTCGCCCTTTGGAAAGAAGCCTGCACGTTGTGCCTTTCAGCTCTAGGGCAAAGTAGCACACCCAGAGCAGAAGTCCTACTTCAGCCAGATCAGGCCTGCAAAGAAACTGCGTTTCACAGGCCTTTGGAAGAGATGTTCCCGGTAGGCTGTAAGAGCACTGTGCAGAGCGAGTTGTTTCTTAGCTTCCCAAAGAGCTGGAAGCAAGATGCTGTGGGGCCCAACTCGCCCTTTGGAAAGAAGCCTGCACGTTGTGCCTTTCAGCTCTAGGGCAAAGTAGCACACCCAGAGCAGAAGTCCTACTTCAGCCAGATCAGGCCTGCAAAGAAACTGCGTTTCACAGGCCTTTGGAAGAGATGTTCCCGGTAGGCTGTAAGAGCACTGTGCAGAGCGAGTTGTTTCTTAGCTTCCCAAAGAGCTGGAAGCAAGATGCTGTGGGGCCCAACTCGCCCTTTGGAAAGAAGCCTGCACGTTGTGCCTTTCAGCTCTAGGGCAAAGTAGCACACCCAGAGCAGAAGTCCTACTTCAGCCAGATCAGGCCTGCAAAGAAACTGCGTTTCACAGGCCTTTGGAAGAGATGTTCCCGGTAGGCTGTAAGAGCACTGTGCAGAGCGAGTTGTTTCTTAGCTTCCCAAAGAGCTGGAAGCAAGATGCTGTGGGGCCCAACTCGCCCTTTGGAAAGAAGCCTGCACGTTGTGCCTTTCAGCTCTAGGGCAAAGTAGCACACCCAGAGCAGAAGTCCTACTTCAGCCAGATCAGGCCTGCAAAGAAACTGCGTTTCACAGGCCTTTGGAAGAGATGTTCCCGCTAGGCTGTAAGAGCACTGTGCAGAGCGAGTTGTTTCTTAGCTTCCCAAAGAGCTGGAAGCAAGATGCTGTGGGGCCCAACTCGCCCTTTGGAAAGAAGCCTGCACGTTGTGCCTTTCAGCTCTAGGGCAAAGTAGCACACCCAGAGCAGAAGTCCTACTTCAGCCAGATCAGGCCTGCAAAGAAACTGCGTTTCACAGGCCTTTGGAAGAGATGTTCCCGGTAGGCTGTAAGAGCACTGTGCAGAGCGAGTTGTTTCTTAGCTTCCCAAAGAGCTGGAAGCAAGATGCTGTGGGGCCCAACTCGCCCTTTGGAAAGAAGCCTGCACGTTGTGCCTTTCAGCTCTAGGGCAAAGTAGCACACCCAGAGCAGAAGTCCTACTTCAGCCAGATCAGGCCTGCAAAGAAACTGCGTTTCACAGGCCTTTGGAAGAGATGTTCCCGGTAGGCTGTAAGAGCACTGTGCAGAGCGAGTTGTTTCTTAGCTTCCCAAAGAGCTGGAAGCAAGATGCTGTGGGGCCCAACTCGCCCTTTGGAAAGAAGCCTGCACGTTGTGCCTTTCAGCTCTAGGGCAAAGTAGCACACCCAGAGCAGAAGTCCTACTTCAGCCAGATCAGGCCTGCAAAGAAACTGCGTTTCACAGGCCTTTGGAAGAGATGTTCCCGGTAGGCTGTAAGAGCACTGTGCAGAGCGAGTTGTTTCTTAGCTTCCCAAAGAGCTGGAAGCAAGATGCTGTGGGGCCCAACTCGCCCTTTGGAAAGAAGCCTGCACGTTGTGCCTTTCAGCTCTAGGGCAAAGTAGCACACCCAGAGCAGAAGTCCTACTTCAGCCAGATCAGGCCTGCAAAGAAACTGCGTTTCACAGGCCTTTGGAAGAGATGTTCCCGGTAGGCTGTAAGAGCACTGTGCAGAGCGAGTTGTTTCTTAGCTTCCCAAAGAGCTGGAAGCAAGATGCTGTGGGGCCCAACTCGCCCTTTGGAAAGAAGCCTGCACGTTGTGCCTTTCAGCTCTAGGGCAAAGTAGCACACCCAGAGCAGAAGTCCTACTTCAGCCAGATCAGGCCTGCAAAGAAACTGCGTTTCACAGGCCTTTGGAAGAGATGTTCCCACTAGGCTGTAAGAGCACTGTGCAGAGCGAGTTGTTTCTTAGCTTCCCAAAGAGCTGGAAGCAAGATGCTGTGGGGCCCAACTCGCCCTTTGGAAAGAAGCCTGCACGTTGTGCCTTTCAGCTCTAGGGCAAAGTAGCACACCCAGAGCAGAAGTCCTACTTCAGCCAGATCAGGCCTGCAAAGAAACTGCGTTTCACAGGCCTTTGGAAGAGATGTTCCCACTAGGCTGTAAGAGCACTGTGCAGAGCGAGTTGTTTCTTAGCTTCCCAAAGAGCTGGAAGCAAGATGCTGTGGGGCCCAACTCGCCCTTTGGAAAGAAGCCTGCACGTTGTGCCTTTCAGCTCTAGGGCAAAGTAGCACACCCAGAGCAGAAGTCCTACTTCAGCCAGATCAGGCCTGCAAAGAAACTGCGTTTCACAGGCCTTTGGAAGAGATGTTCCCGGTAGGCTGTAAGAGCACTGTGCAGAGCGAGTTGTTTCTTAGCTTCCCAAAGAGCTGGAAGCAAGATGCTGTGGGGCCCAACTCGCCCTTTGGAAAGAAGCCTGCACGTTGTGCCTTTCAGCTCTAGGGCAAAGTAGCACACCCAGAGCAGAAGTCCTACTTCAGCCAGATCAGGCCTGCAAAGAAACTGCGTTTCACAGGCCTTTGGAAGAGATGTTCCCGGTAGGCTGTAAGAGCACTGTGCAGAGCGAGTTGTTTCTTAGCTTCCCAAAGAGCTGGAAGCAAGATGCTGTGGGGCCCAACTCGCCCTTTGGAAAGAAGCCTGCACGTTGTGCCTTTCAGCTCTAGGGCAAAGTAGCACACCCAGAGCAGAAGTCCTACTTCAGCCAGATCAGGCCTGCAAAGAAACTGCGTTTCACAGGCCTTTGGAAGAGATGTTCCCGCTAGGCTGTAAGAGCACTGTGCAGAGCGAGTTGTTTCTTAGCTTCCCAAAGAGCTGGAAGCAAGATGCTGTGGGGCCCAACTCGCCCTTTGGAAAGAAGCCTGCACGTTGTGCCTTTCAGCTCTAGGGCAAAGTAGCACACCCAGAGCAGAAGTCCTACTTCAGCCAGATCAGGCCTGCAAAGAAACTGCGTTTCACAGGCCTTTGGAAGAGATGTTCCCGCTAGGCTGTAAGAGCACTGTGCAGAGCGAGTTGTTTCTTAGCTTCCCAAAGAGCTGGAAGCAAGATGCTGTGGGGCCCAACTCGCCCTTTGGAAAGAAGCCTGCACGTTGTGCCTTTCAGCTCTAGGGCAAAGTAGCACACCCAGAGCAGAAGTCCTACTTCAGCCAGATCAGGCCTGCAAAGAAACTGCGTTTCACAGGCCTTTGGAAGAGATGTTCCCGGTAGGCTGTAAGAGCACTGTGCAGAGCGAGTTGTTTCTTAGCTTCCCAAAGAGCTGGAAGCAAGATGCTGTGGGGCCCAACTCGCCCTTTGGAAAGAAGCCTGCACGTTGTGCCTTTCAGCTCTAGGGCAAAGTAGCACACCCAGAGCAGAAGTCCTACTTCAGCCAGATCAGGCCTGCAAAGAAACTGCGTTTCACAGGCCTTTGGAAGAGATGTTCCCGGTAGGCTGTAAGAGCACTGTGCAGAGCGAGTTGTTTCTTAGCTTCCCAAAGAGCTGGAAGCAAGATGCTGTGGGGCCCAACTCGCCCTTTGGAAAGAAGCCTGCACGTTGTGCCTTTCAGCTCTAGGGCAAAGTAGCACACCCAGAGCAGAAGTCCTACTTCAGCCAGATCAGGCCTGCAAAGAAACTGCGTTTCACAGGCCTTTGGAAGAGATGTTCCCGGTAGGCTGTAAGAGCACTGTGCAGAGCGAGTTGTTTCTTAGCTTCCCAAAGAGCTGGAAGCAAGATGCTGTGGGGCCCAACTCGCCCTTTGGAAAGAAGCCTGCACGTTGTGCCTTTCAGCTCTAGGGCAAAGTAGCACACCCAGAGCAGAAGTCCTACTTCAGCCAGATCAGGCCTGCAAAGAAACTGCGTTTCACAGGCCTTTGGAAGAGATGTTCCCGGTAGGCTGTAAGAGCACTGTGCAGAGCGAGTTGTTTCTTAGCTTCCCAAAGAGCTGGAAGCAAGATGCTGTGGGGCCCAACTCGCCCTTTGGAAAGAAGCCTGCACGTTGTGCCTTTCAGCTCTAGGGCAAAGTAGCACACCCAGAGCAGAAGTCCTACTTCAGCCAGATCAGGCCTGCAAAGAAACTGCGTTTCACAGGCCTTTGGAAGAGATGTTCCCGGTAGGCTGTAAGAGCACTGTGCAGAGCGAGTTGTTTCTTAGCTTCCCAAAGAGCTGGAAGCAAGATGCTGTGGGGCCCAACTCGCCCTTTGGAAAGAAGCCTGCACGTTGTGCCTTTCAGCTCTAGGGCAAAGTAGCACACCCAGAGCAGAAGTCCTACTTCAGCCAGATCAGGCCTGCAAAGAAACTGCGTTTCACAGGCCTTTGGAAGAGATGTTCCCGGTAGGCTGTAAGAGCACTGTGCAGAGCGAGTTGTTTCTTAGCTTCCCAAAGAGCTGGAAGCAAGATGCTGTGGGGCCCAACTCGCCCTTTGGAAAGAAGCCTGCACGTTGTGCCTTTCAGCTCTAGGGCAAAGTAGCACACCCAGAGCAGAAGTCCTACTTCAGCCAAGATCAGGCCTGCAAAGAAACTGCGTTTCACAGGCCTTTGGAAGAGATGTTCCCGGTAGGCTGTAAGAGCACTGTGCAGAGCGAGTTGTTTCTTAGCTTCCCAAAGAGCTGGAAGCAAGATGCTGTGGGGCCCAACTCGCCCTTTGGAAAGAAGCCTGCACGTTGTGCCTTTCAGCTCTAGGGCAAAGTAGCACACCCAGAGCAGAAGTCCTACTTCAGCCAGATCAGGCCTGCAAAGAAACTGCGTTTCACAGGCCTTTGGAAGAGATGTTCCCGGTAGGCTGTAAGAGCACTGTGCAGAGCGAGTTGTTTCTTAGCTTCCCAAAGAGCTGGAAGCAAGATGCTGTGGGGCCCAACTCGCCCTTTGGAAAGAAGCCTGCACGTTGTGCCTTTCAGCTCTAGGGCAAAGTAGCACACCCAGAGCAGAAGTCCTACTTCAGCCAGATCAGGCCTGCAAAGAAACTGCGTTTCACAGGCCTTTGGAAGAGATGTTCCCGCTAGGCTGTAAGAGCACTGTGCAGAGCGAGTTGTTTCTTAGCTTCCCAAAGAGCTGGAAGCAAGATGCTGTGGGGCCCAACTCGCCCTTTGGAAAGAAGCCTGCACGTTGTGCCTTTCAGCTCTAGGGCAAAGTAGCACACCCAGAGCAGAAGTCCTACTTCAGCCAGATCAGGCCTGCAAAGAAACTGCGTTTCACAGGCCTTTGGAAGAGATGTTCCCGGTAGGCTGTAAGAGCACTGTGCAGAGCGAGTTGTTTCTTAGCTTCCCAAAGAGCTGGAAGCAAGATGCTGTGGGGCCCAACTCGCCCTTTGGAAAGAAGCCTGCACGTTGTGCCTTTCAGCTCTAGGGCAAAGTAGCACACCCAGAGCAGAAGTCCTACTTCAGCCAGATCAGGCCTGCAAAGAAACTGCGTTTCACAGGCCTTTGGAAGAGATGTTCCCGGTAGGCTGTAAGAGCACTGTGCAGAGCGAGTTGTTTCTTAGCTTCCCAAAGAGCTGGAAGCAAGATGCTGTGGGGCCCAACTCGCCCTTTGGAAAGAAGCCTGCACGTTGTGCCTTTCAGCTCTAGGGCAAAGTAGCACACCCAGAGCAGAAGTCCTACTTCAGCCAGATCAGGCCTGCAAAGAAACTGCGTTTCACAGGCCTTTGGAAGAGATGTTCCCGACTAGGCTGTAAGAGCACTGTGCAGAGCGAGTTGTTTCTTAGCTTCCCAAAGAGCTGGAAGCAAGATGCTGTGGGGCCCAACTCGCCCTTTGGAAAGAAGCCTGCACGTTGTGCCTTTCAGCTCTAGGGCAAAGTAGCACACCCAGAGCAGAAGTCCTACTTCAGCCAGATCAGGCCTGCAAAGAAACTGCGTTTCACAGGCCTTTGGAAGAGATGTTCCCGCTAGGCTGTAAGAGCACTGTGCAGAGCGAGTTGTTTCTTAGCTTCCCAAAGAGCTGGAAGCAAGATGCTGTGGGGCCCAACTCGCCCTTTGGAAAGAAGCCTGCACGTTGTGCCTTTCAGCTCTAGGGCAAAGTAGCACACCCAGAGCAGAAGTCCTACTTCAGCCAGATCAGGCCTGCAAAGAAACTGCGTTTCACAGGCCTTTGGAAGAGATGTTCCCGCTAGGCTGTAAGAGCACTGTGCAGAGCGAGTTGTTTCTTAGCTTCCCAAAGAGCTGGAAGCAAGATGCTGTGGGGCCCAACTCGCCCTTTGGAAAGAAGCCTGCACGTTGTGCCTTTCAGCTCTAGGGCAAAGTAGCACACCCAGAGCAGAAGTCCTACTTCAGCCAGATCAGGCCTGCAAAGAAACTGCGTTTCACAGGCCTTTGGAAGAGATGTTCCCGGTAGGCTGTAAGAGCACTGTGCAGAGCGAGTTGTTTCTTAGCTTCCCAAAGAGCTGGAAGCAAGATGCTGTGGGGCCCAACTCGCCCTTTGGAAAGAAGCCTGCACGTTGTGCCTTTCAGCTCTAGGGCAAAGTAGCACACCCAGAGCAGAAGTCCTACTTCAGCCAGATCAGGCCTGCAAAGAAACTGCGTTTCACAGGCCTTTGGAAGAGATGTTCCCGGTAGGCTGTAAGAGCACTGTGCAGAGCGAGTTGTTTCTTAGCTTCCCAAAGAGCTGGAAGCAAGATGCTGTGGGGCCCAACTCGCCCTTTGGAAAGAAGCCTGCACGTTGTGCCTTTCAGCTCTAGGGCAAAGTAGCACACCCAGAGCAGAAGTCCTACTTCAGCCAGATCAGGCCTGCAAGAAACTGCGTTTCACAGGCCTTTGGAAGAGATGTTGCC
>NW_027227254.1:0-19581 GCF_037783145.1 Equus przewalskii
ACCAGCACCACTTCGGGGACAAGCCGGAATCACGTGAGGGGCATGCCGGCACAGCCTCTCAGACTGAACCTCGTGCCGGACACCAGAGAACCACCTGCCGGACAGACCGGAACCACCTGCCGGACACGCCGGAACCACCGGCTCGACCCGCCGGAACGACCGCTGGACATGCAAAATCACCTGCCGGCTACGCCGGAAACACTTGGCGAACACTCCGGAATCACCTGCCGGGCATGCCGGAACCACCTCTCAGATATGCCAGAACCACGTGCCAATGACCCCGGAAGCACCTGCCGAGCACGCCGGAACCACCTGCTCGACTCGCCAGAACCACCTGCCGGACACGCAAAAATCACCTGCCGGCTACGCCACAACCAGTTGGGGAACACTTCGGAATCACCTGCCGGGCTTGCTGGAACCACCTGCCGGTCATGCCAAAATCACCTGCCAACTACGCCAGTACCACTTGGCGGACACTGTGGAAACACCTGTCGGGCCGGCCGGAACCACATCTCAGACGTGCCAGAACCATGTGCATGAGATGCTGGAACCACACCCCGAACAGACGGAAAACACCTGCCAGACCCGTCTGAACAACCTGCCGAGCACGCCGGAGCCACCTGCTCGACTCGCCGGAACCACCTACCTGACATGCCCAAATCACCAGCCGGGTATGCCAGAACCACTTGGCGGACACTCCGGAATCATCTGCCGGACATGCCGGAACCAGCTCTCAGACACACCAGAACCACGTGCCGGAGACGCCGGAAGCACCTGCCGAGCATGCCGGAGCCACCTGCTCGACTCGCCAGAAACACCTGCCGGACACGCCAAAATCACCTGCCGGGTACGCCAGAACCACCTGGCGGACACTCCGAAACCACCTGTCGCGCATGCCGGAACCACCTCTCAGACGTGCCGGAAGCACGTGCCGGACACGCCGGAATCACCTACCGGACAGACCGGAACCACCTGCCGAGCACGCCGGAGCCACCTGTTCGACTCGCTGGAACCACCTGCCGGACAGGCCAATATCAACTGCTGGCTATGCCAGAACCACCTGGGGGACGGTCCGGAATCACCCGCCAGCCATGGCGGAACCACCTCTCAGACGTACCAGAACCACCTGCCGGAGAAGCTGGAAAGACGTCCTGGACAGTCTGGAACCACCTGCCGGCCAAGCCTGAACCACCTGCCAAGCACAACGGAACAACCTGCCAGACACGCCAAAATCACCTGCGTGTTATGCCAGAACCACTTGGAGGACTCTCTGGGATGACCTGCCGGGCATGCCGGAACCACCTCTCAGACGTGCCAGAACCATGTGGCGGACAGTCCGGAATCACCTGTTGGGCATGCGCAACCACCTCTGAGACGTACCAGAACCACAGGCCGTGCAGGCTGGAACCACCTACCGGACAGACCGGAATCACCCTTGGGGCATGCCGGAACCACCTGTCAGATGTGCCAGAAACACGTGCCGGAGACGCCGGAAGCACCTGCCAAGCACGTTGGAACCACCTGCTCAACTCGCCTGAACCACCTGCCGGACATGCCAAAATCACCTGCCGACTATGCCAGAACCACTTGGCGAACACTCCGGAATCACTTGCCGGGCATGCAGGAACCACCTCTCAGACATGCCAGAACCCCGTGCCAATGACCCCGGAAGCACCAGCCGAGCACGCCGGAACCACCTGCTCGACTCGCCAGAACCACCTGCCGATCACGCAAAAATCACCTGCCGGCTACGCCACAACCAGTTGGTGAACACTTTGGAATCACCTGCCAGGCTTGCTGGAACCACCTGCCAGTCATGCCAAAATCACCTGCCAACTACGCCAGAACCGCTTGGCGGACACTGCGGAAACACCTGTCGGGCCGGCCGGAACCACATCTCAGACGTGCCAGAAACGTGTTCATGAGATGCTGGAACCACACCCCGAACAGACGGATACCACCTGCCAGAACCGCCTGAACCACCTGCTGAGCACGCCGGAACCACCTGCTCGACTCACCGGTACCACCTCCCTGACACGCCAAAATCACCTGCTGGGTATGCCAGAACCACTTGGCGGACACTCGGAATCATCTGCCGGACATGCCGGAACCAGCTCTCAGACACACCAGAACCAAGTGCCGGAGACGCCGGAAGCACCTGCCGAGCATGCCGGAGCCACCTGCTCGACTCGCCAGAAACACCTGCCGGACACGCCAAAATCACCTGCCGGGTATGCCAGAACCACCTGGCGGACACTACGGAATCACCTGCCGCGCATGCCGGAACCACCTCTCAGACGTGCCGGAAGCACGTGCCGGACACGCCGGAATCACCTACCGGACAGACCGGAACCACCTGCCGAGCACGCCGGAGCCACCTGTTCGACTCGCTGGAACCACCTGCCGGACAGGCCAATATCAACTGCTGGCTATGCCAGAACCACCTGGGGGACGGTCCGGAATCACCTGCCAGCCATGGCGGAACCACCTCTCAGACGTACCAGAACCACCTGCCGGAGAAGCTGGAAACACGTCCTGGACAGTCTGGAACCACCTGCCGGCCAAGCCTGAACCACCTGCCAAGCACAACGGAACAACCTGCCAGACACGCCAAAATCACCTGCGTGTTATGCCAGAACCACTTGGAGGACTCTCTGGGATGACCTGCCGGGCATGCCGGAACCACCTCTCAGACGTGCCAGAACCATGTGGCGGACAGTCCGGAATCACCTGTTGGGCATGCGCAACCACCTCTGAGACGTACCAGAACCACATGCCGTGCAGGCTGGAACCACCTACCGGACAGACCGGAATCACCTTTCGGGCATGCCGGAACCACCTGTCAGATGTGCCAGAAACACGTGCCGGAGACGCCGGAAGCACCTGCCAAGCACGTTGGAACCACCTGCTCAACTCGCCTGAACCACCTGCCGGACATGCCAAAATCACCTGCCGACTATGCCAGAACCACTTGGCGAACACTCCGGAATCACTTGCCGGGCATGCAGGAACCACCTCTCAGACATGCCAGAACCCCGTGCCAATGACCCCGGAAGCACCAGCCGAGCACGCCGGAACCACCTGCTCGACTCGCCAGAACCACCTGCCGATCACGCAAAAATCACCTGCCGGCTACGCCACAACCAGTTGGTGAACACTTTGGAATCACCTGCCAGGCTTGCTGGAACCACCTGCCAGTCATGCCAAAATCACCTGCCAACTACGCCAGAACCGCTTGGCGGACACTGCGGAAACACCTGTCGGGCCGGCCGGAACCACATCTCAGACGTGCCAGAAACGTGTTCATGAGATGCTGGAACCACACCCCGAACAGACGGATACCACCTGCCAGAACCGCCTGAACCACCTGCTGAGCACGCCGGAACCACCTGCTCGACTCACCGGTACCACCTCCCTGACACGCCAAAATCACCTGCTGGGTATGCCAGAACCACTTGGCGGACACTCGGAATCATCTGCCGGACATGCCGGAACCAGCTCTCAGACACACCAGAACCAAGTGCCGGAGACGCCGGAAGCACCTGCCGAGCATGCCGGAGCCACCTGCTCGACTCGCCAGAAACACCTGCCGGACACGCCAAAATCACCTGCCGGGTATGCCAGAACCACCTGGCGGACACTACGGAATCACCTGCCGCGCATGCCGGAACCACCTCTCAGACGTGCCGGAAGCACGTGCCGGACACGCCGGAAACACCTACCGGACAGACCGGAACCACCTGCCAAGAACGCCGGAGCCACCTGTTCGACTCGCTGGAACCACCTGCCGGACAGGCCAATATCAACTGCTGGCTTTGCAAGAACCACCTGGGGTACAGTTCGGGATCACCTGCCAGTCATGGCGGAACCACCTCTCAGACGTAAGAGAACCACCTGCCGGAGAAGCTGGAAACACGTCCTGGACAGACTGGACCCACGTGACGGCCATGCCTGAACCACCTGCCGAGCACGGCGGAACCACCTGCCGGACACGCCAAAATCACCTGCGGGCTACGCCAGAACCACTTGGACGACTCTCCGAAATGACCTGCCGGGCATGTTGGAACCACCTCTCAGACGTGCCAGAAGCACGTGGCGGACAGTCCGGAATCACCTGTTGGGCATACGCAACCACCTCTGACACGTACCAGAACCACGTGCCGTGCACGCCGGAACCACCTACCGGACAGACCGGAATCAACTTTTGGGCATGCCGGAACCACCAGTCAGATGTGCCAGAAACACGTGCCGGAGACGCCGGAAGCACCTGCCGAGCACGTCGCAACCACCTGCTCAACTCGCCTGAACCACCTGCCGGACACGCCAAAATCACCTGCCCGCTACACCAGCACCACTTCGGGGACAAGCCGGAATCACGTGAGGGGCATGCCGGCACAGCCTCTCAGACTTAACCTCGTGCCGGACACCACAGAACCACCTGCCGGACAGACCGGAACCACCTGCCGGACACGCCGGAACCACCGGCTCGACCCGCCGGAACGACCGCTGGACATGCAAAATCACCTGCCGGCTACGCCGGAAACACTTGGCGAACACTCCGGAATCACCTGCCGGGCATGCCGGAACCACCTCTCAGATATGCCAGAACCACGTGCCAATGACCCCGGAAGCACCTGCCGAGCACGCCGGAACCACCTGCTCGACTCGCCAGAACCACCTGCCGGACACGCAAAAATCACCTGCCGGCTACGCCACAACCAGTTGGGGAACACTTCGGAATCACCTGCCGGGCTTGCTGGAACCACCTGCCGGTCATGCCAAAATCACCTGCCAACTACGCCAGTACCACTTGGCGGACACTGTGGAAACACCTGTCGGGCCGGCCGGAACCACATCTCAGACGTGCCAGAACCATGTGCATGAGATGCTGGAACCACACCCCGAACAGACGGAAAACACCTGCCAGACCCGTCTGAACAACCTGCCGAGCACGCCGGAGCCACCTGCTCGACTCGCCGGAACCACCTACCTGACATGCCCAAATCACCAGCCGGGTATGCCAGAACCACTTGGCGGACACTCCGGAATCATCTGCCGGACATGCCGGAACCAGCTCTCAGACACACCACAACCACGTGCCGGAGACGCCGGAAGCACCTGCCGAGCATGCCGGAGCCACCTGCTCGACTCGCCAGAAACACCTGCCGGACACGCCAAAATCACCTGCCGGGTACGCCAGAACCACCTGGCGGACACTCCGAAACCACCTGTCGCGCATGCCGGAACCACCTCTCAGACGTGCCGGAAGCACGTGCCGGACACGCCGGAATCACCTACCGGACAGACCGGAACCACCTGCCGAGCACGCCGGAGCCACCTGTTCGACTCGCTGGAACCACCTGCCGGACAGGCCAATATCAACTGCTGGCTATTCCAGAACCACCTGGGGGACGGTCCGGAATCACCTGCCAGCCATGGCGGAACCACCTCTCAGACGTACCAGAACCACCTGCCGGAGAAGCTGGGAACACGTCCTGGACAGTCTGGAACCACCTGCCGGCCAAGCCTGAACCACCTGCCAAGCACAATGGAACAACCTGCCAGACACGCCAAAATCACCTGCGTGTTATGCCACAACCACTTGGAGGACTCTCTGGGATGACCTGCCGGGCATGCCGGAACCACCTCTCAGACGTGCCAGAACCATGTGGCGGACAGTCCGGAATCACCTGTTGGGCATGCGCAACCACCTCTGAGACGTACCAGAACCACATGCCGTGCAGGCTGGAACCACCTACCGGACACACCGGAATCACCTTTCGGGCATGCCGGAACCACGTGTCAGATGTGCCAGAAACACGTGCCGGAGACGCCGGAAGCACCTGCCAAGCACGTTGGAACCACCTGCTCAACTCGCCTGAACCACCTGCCGGACATGCCAAAATCACCTGCCGACTATGCCAGAACCACTTGGCGAACACTCCGGAATCACTTGCCGGGCATGCAGGAACCACCTCTCAGACATGCCAGAACCCCGTGCCAATGACCCCGGAAGCACCAGCCGAGCACGCCGGAACCACCTGCTCGACTCGCCAGAACCACCTGCCGATCACGCAAAAATCACCTGCCGGCTACGCCACAACCAGTTGGTGAACACTTTGGAATCACCTGCCAGGCTTGCTGGAACCACCTGCCAGTCATGGCAATATCACCTGCCAACTACGCCACAACCGCTTGGCAGACACTGCGGAAACACCTGTCGGGCCGGCTGGAACCACATCTCAGACGTGCCAGAAACGTGTTCATGAGATGCTGGAACCACACCCCGAACAGACGGATACCACCTGCCAGAACCGCCTGAACCACCTGCTGAGCACGCCGGAACCACCTGCTCGACTCACCGGTACCACCTCGCTGACACGCCAAAATCACCTGCTGGGTACGCCAGAACCACTTGGCGGACACTCCGGAATCATTTGCTGGACATGCCGGAACCAGCTCTCAGACACACCAGAACCAAGTGCCGGAGACGCCGGAAGCACCTACCGAGCATGCCGGAGCCACCTGCTCTACTCGCCAGAAACACCTGCCGGACATGCCAAAATCACCTGCCGGGTATGCCAGAACCACCTGGCGGACACTACGGAATCACCTGCCGCGCATGCCGGAACCACCTCTCAGACGTGCCGGAAGCACGTGCCGGACACGCCGGAATCACCTACCGGACAGACCGGAACCACCTGCCGAGCACGCTGGAGCCACCTGTTCGACTCGCTGGAACCACCTGCCGGACAGGCCAATATCAACTGCTGGCTATGCCAGAACCACCTGGGGGACGGTCCGGAATCACCTGCCAGCCATGGCGGAACCACCTCTCAGACGTCCCAGAACCACCTGCCGGAGAAGCTGGAAACACGTCCTGGACAGTCTGGAACCACCTGCCGGCCAAGCCTGAACCACCTGCCAAGCACAACGGAACAACCTGCCAGACACGCCAAAATCACCTGCGTGTTATGCCACAACCACTTGGAGGACTCTCTGGGATGACCTGCCGGGCATGCCGGAACCACCTCTCAGACGTGCCAGAACCATGTGGCGGACAGTCCGGAATCACCTGTTGGGCATGCGCAACCACCTCTGAGACGTACCAGAACCACATGCCGTGCAGGCTGGAACCACCTACCGGACACACCGGAATCACCTTTCGGGCATGCCGGAACCACCTGTCAGATGTGCCACAAACACGTGCCGGAGACGCCGGAAGCACCTGCCAAGCACGTTGGAACCACCTGCTCAACTCGCCTGAACCACCTGCCGGACATGCCAAAATCACCTGCCGACTATGCCAGAACCACTTGGCGAACACTCCGGAATCACTTGCCGGGCATGCAGGAACCACCTCTCAGACATGCCAGAACCCCGTGCCAATGACCCCGGAAGCACCAGCCGAGCACGCCGGAACCACCTGCTCGACTCGCCAGAACCACCTGCCGATCACGCAAAAATCACCTGCCGGCTACGCCACAACCAGTTGGTGAACACTTTGGAATCACCTGCCAGGCTTGCTGGAACCACCTGCCAGTCATGCCAAAATCACCTGCCAACTACGCCAGAACCGCTTGGCGGACACTGCGGAAACACCTGTCGGGCCGGCTGGAACCACATCTCAGACGTGCCAGAAACGTGTTCATGAGATGCTGGAACCACACCCCGAACAGACGGATACCACCTGCCAGAACCGCCTGAACCACCTGCTGAGCACGCCGGAACCACCTGCTCGACTCACCGGTACCACCTCCCTGACACGCCAAAATCACCTGCTGGGTATGCCAGAACCACTTGGCGGACACTCCGGAATCATCTGCCGGACATGCCGGAACCAGCTCTCAGACACACCAGAACCAAGTGCCGGAGACGCCGGAAGCACCTACCGAGCATGCCGGAGCCACCTGCTCAACTCGCCAGAAACACCTGCCGGACACGCCAAAATCACCTGCCGGGTATGCCAGAACCACCTGGCGGACACTATGGAATCACCTGCCGTGCATGCCGGAACCACCTCTCAGACGTGCCGGAAGCATGTGCCAGACACGCCGGAAACACCTACCGGACAGACCGGAACCACCTGCCAAGAACGCCGGAGCCACCTGTTCGACTCGCTGGAACCACCTGCCGGACAGGCCAATATCAACTGCTGGCTTTGCCAGAAAAACCTGGGGGACAGTCCGGGATCACCTGCCAGCCATGGCGGAACCACCTCTCAGACATACCAGAACCACATGCCGGAGAAGCTGGAAACACGTCCTGGACAGACTGGAACCACGTCACGGCCATGCCTGAACCACCTGCCGAGCACGGCGGAACCACCTGCCGGACACGCCAAAATCACCTGCGGGCTACGCCAGAACCACTTGGACGACTCTCCGAAATGACCTGCCGGGCATGTTGGAACCACCTCTCAGACGTGCCAGAAGCACGTGGCGGACAGTCCGGAATCACCTGTTGGGCATACGCAACCACCTCTGACACGTACCAGAACCACGTGCCGTGCACGCCGGAACCACCTACCGGACAGACCGGAATCAACTTTTGGGCATGCCGGAACCACCAGTCAGATGTGCCAGAAACACGTGCCGGAGACGCCGGAAGCACCTGCCGAGCACGTCGCAACCACCTGCTCAACTCGCCTGAACCACCTGCCGGACACGCCAAAATCACCTGCCCGCTACACCAGCACCACTTCGGGGACAAGCCGGAATCACGTGAGGGGCATGCCGGCACAGCCTCTCAGACTGAACCTCGTGCCGGACACCACAGAACCACCTGCCGGACAGACCGGAACCACCTGCCGGACACGCCGGAACCACCGGCTCGACCCGCCGGAACGACCGCTGGACATGCAAAATCACCTGCCGGCTACGCCGGAAACACTTGGCGAACACTCCGGAATCACCTGCCGGGCATGCCGGAACCACCTCTCAGATATGCCAGAACCACGTGCCAATGACCCCGGAAGCACCTGCCGAGCACGCCGGAACCACCTGCTCGACTCGCCAGAACCACCTGCCGGACACGCAAAAATCACCTGCCGGCTACGCCACAACCAGTTGGGGAACACTTCGGAATCACCTGCCGGGCTTGCTGGAACCACCTGCCGGTCATGCCAAAATCACCTGCCAACTACGCCAGTACCACTTGGCGGACACTGTGGAAACACCTGTCGGGCCGGCCGGAACCACATCTCAGACGTGCCAGAACCATGTGCATGAGATGCTGGAACCACACCCCGAACAGACGGAAAACACCTGCCAGACCCGTCTGAACAACCTGCCGAGCACGCCGGAGCCACCTGCTCGACTCGCCGGAACCACCTACCTGACATGCCCAAATCACCAGCCGGGTATGCCAGAACCACTTGGCGGACACTCCGGAATCATCTGCCGGACATGCCGGAACCAGCTCTCAGACACACCAGAACCACGTGCCGGAGACGCCGGAAGCACCTGCCGAGCATGCCGGAGCCACCTGCTCGACTCGCCAGAAACACCTGCCGGACACGCCAAAATCACCTGCCGGGTACGCCAGAACCACCTGGCGGACACTCCGAAACCACCTGTCGCGCATGCCGGAACCACCTCTCAGACGTGCCGGAAGCACGTGCCGGACATGCCGGAATCAGGTACCGGACAGACCGGAACCACCTGCCGAGCACGCCGGAGCCACCTGTTCGACTCGCTGGAACCACCTGCCGGACAGGCCAATATCAACTGCTGGCTATGCCAGAACCACCTGGGGGACGGTCCGGAATCACCTGCCAGCCATGGCGGAACCACCTCTCAGACGTACCAGAACCACCTGCCGGAGAAGCTGGAAACACGTCCTGGACAGTCTGGAACCACCTGCCGGCCAAGCCTGAACCGCCTGCCAAGCACAACGGAACAACCTGCCAGGCACGCCAAAATCACCTGCGTGTTATGCCAGAACCACTTGGAGGACTCTCTGGGATGACCTGCCGGGCATGCCGGAACCACCTCTCAGACGTGCCAGAACCATGTGGCGGACAGTCCGGAATCACCTGTTGGGCATGCGCAACCACCTCTGAGACGTACCAGAACCACATGCCGTGCAGGCTGGAACCACCTACCGGACAGACCGGAATCACCTTTCGGGCATGCCGGAACCACCTGTCAGATGTGCCAGAAACACGTGCCGGAGACGCCGGAAGCACCTGCCAAGCACGTTGGAACCACCTGCTCAACTCGCCTGAACCACCTGCCGGACATGCCAAAATCACCTGCCGACTATGCCAGAACCACTTGGCGAACACTCCGGAATCACTTGCCGGGCATGCAGGAACCACCTCTCAGACATGCCAGAACCCCGTGCCAATGACCCCGGAAGCACCAGCCGAGCACGCCGGAACCACCTGCTCGACTCGCCAGAACCACCTGCCGATCACGCAAAAATCACCTGCCGGCTACGCCACAACCAGTTGGTGAACACTTTGGAATCACCTGCCAGGCTTGCTGGAACCACCTGCCAGTCATGCCAAAATCACCTGCCAACTACGCCAGAACCGCTTGGCGGACACTGCGGAAACACCTGTCGGGCCGGCTGGAACCACATCTCAGACGTGCCAGAAACGTGTTCATGAGATGCTGGAACCACACCCCGAACAGACGGATACCACCTGCCAGAACCGCCTGAACCACCTGCTGAGCACGCCGGAACCACCTGCTCGACTCACCGGTACCACCTCCCTGACACGCCAAAATCACCTGCTGGGTATGCCAGAACCACTTGGCGGACACTCCGGAATCATCTGCCGGACATGCCGGAACCAGCTCTCAGACACACCAGAACCAAGTGCCGGAGACGCCGGAAGCACCTGCCGAGCATGCCGGAGCCACCTGCTCGACTCGCCAGAAACACCTGCCGGACACGCCAAAATCACCTGCCGGGTATGCCAGAACCACCTGGCGGACACTACGGAATCACCTGCCGCGCATGCCGGAACCACCTCTCAGACGTGCCGGAAGCACGTGCCGGACACGCCGGAAACACCTACCGGACAGACCGGAACCACCTGCCAAGAACGCCGGAGCCACCTGTTCGACTCGCTGGAACCACCTGCCGGACAGGCCAATATCAACTGCTGGCTTTGCCAGAACCACCTGGGGTACAGTCCGGGATCACCTGCCAGCCATGGCGGAACCACCTCTCAGACGTACCAGAACCACCTGCCGGAGAAGCTGGAAACACGTCCTGGACAGACTGGAACCACGTGACGGCCATGCCTGAACCACCTGCCGAGCACGGCGGAACCACCTGCCGGACACGCCAAAATCACCTGCGGGCTACGCCAGAACCACTTGGACGACTCTCCGAAATGACCTGCCGGGCATGTTGGAACCACCTCTCAGACGTGCCAGAAGCACGTGGCGGACAGTCCGGAATCACCTGTTGGGCATACGCAACCACCTCTGACACGTACCAGAACCACGTGCCGTGCACGCCGGAACCACCTACCGGACAGACCGGAATCAACTTTTGGGCATGCCGGAACCACCAGTCAGATGTGCCAGAAACACGTGCCGGAGACGCCGGAAGCACCTGCCGAGCACGTCGCAACCACCTGCTCAACTCGCCTGAACCACCTGCCGGACACGCCAAAATCACCTGCCCGCTACACCAGCACCACTTCGGGGACAAGCCGGAATCACGTGAGGGGCATGCCGGCACAGCCTCTCAGACTGAACCTCGTGCCGGACACCACAGAACCACCTGCCGGACAGACCGGAACCACCTGCCGGACACGCCGGAACCACCGGCTCGACCCGCCGGAACGACCGCTGGACATGCAAAATCACCTGCCGGCTACGCCGGAAACACTTGGCGAACACTCCGGAATCACCTGCCGGGCATGCCGGAACCACCTCTCAGATATGCCAGAACCACGTGCCAATGACCCCGGAAGCACCTGCCGAGCACGCCGGAACCACCTGCTCGACTCGCCAGAACCACCTGCCGGACACGCAAAAATCACCTGCCGGCTACGCCACAACCAGTTGGGGAACACTTCGGAATCACCTGCCGGGCTTGCTGGAACCACCTGCCGGTCATGCCAAAATCACCTGCCAACTACGCCAGTACCACTTGGCGGACACTGTGGAAACACCTGTCGGGCCGGCCGGAACCACATCTCAGACGTGCCAGAACCATGTGCATGAGATGCTGGAACCACACCCCGAACAGACGGAAAACACCTGCCAGACCCGTCTGAACAACCTGCCGAGCACGCCGGAGCCACCTGCTCGACTCGCCGGAACCACCTACCTGACATGCCAAAATCACCAGCCGGGTATGCCAGAACCACTTGGCGGACACTCCGGAATCATCTGCCGGACATGCCGGAACCAGCTCTCAGACACACCACAACCACGTGCCGGAGACGCCGGAAGCACCTGCCGAGCATGCCGGAGCCACCTGCTCGACTCGCCAGAAACACCTGCCGGACACGCCAAAATCACCTGCCGGGTACGCCAGAACCACCTGGCGGACACTCCGAAACCACCTGTCGCGCATGCCGGAACCACCTCTCAGACGTGCCGGAAGCACGTGCCGGACACGCCGGAATCACCTACCGGACAGACCGGAACCACCTGCCGAGCACGCCGGAGCCACCTGTTCGACTCGCTGGAACCACCTGCCGGACAGGCCAATATCAACTGCTGGCTATGCCAGAACCACCTGGGGGACGGTCCGGAATCACCTGCCAGCCATGGCGGAACCACCTCTCAGACGTACCAGAACCACCTGCCGGAGAAGCTGGAAACACGTCCTGGACAGTCTGGAACCACCTGCCGGCCAAGCCTGAACCACCTGCCAAGCACAACGGAACAACCTGCCAGACACGCCAAAATCACCTGCGTGTTATGCCAGAACCACTTGGAGGACTCTCTGGGATGACCTGCCGGGCATGCCGGAACCACCTCTCAGACGTGCCAGAACCATGTGGCGGACAGTCCGGAATCACCTGTTGAGCATGCGCAACCACCTCTGAGACGTACCAGAACCACATGCCGTGCAGGCTGGAACCACCTACCGGACAGACCGGAATCACCTTTCGGGCATGCCGGAACCACCTGTCAGATGTGCCAGAAACACGTGCCGGAGACGCCGGAAGCACCTGCCAAGCACGTTGGAACCACCTGCTCAACTCGCCTGAACCACCTGCCGGACATGCCAAAATCACCTGCCGACTATGCCAGAACCACTTGGCGAACACTCCGGAATCACTTGCCGGGCATGCAGGAACCACCTCTCAGACATGCCAGAACCCCGTGCCAATGACCCCGGAAGCACCAGCCGAGCACGCCGGAACCACCTGCTCGACTCGCCAGAACCACCTGCCGATCACGCAAAAATCACCTGCCGGCTACGCCACAACCAGTTGGTGAACACTTTGGAATCACCTGCCAGGCTTGCTGGAACCACCTGCCAGTCATGCCAAAATCACCTGCCAACTACGCCAGAACCGCTTGGCGGACACTGCGGAAACACCTGTCGGGCCGGCTGGAACCACATCTCAGACGTGCCAGAAACGTGTTCATGAGATGCTGGAACCACACCCCGAACAGACGGATACCACCTGCCAGAACCGCCTGAACCACCTGCTGAGCACGCCGGAACCACCTGCTCGACTCACCGGTACCACCTCCCTGACACGCCAAAATCACCTGCTGGGTATGCCAGAACCACTTGGCGGACACTCCGGAATCATCTGCCGGACATGCCGGAACCAGCTCTCAGACACACCAGAACCAAGTGCCGGAGACGCCGGAAGCACCTGCCGAGCATGCCGGAGCCACCTGCTCGACTCACCAGAAACACCTGCCGGACACGCCAAAATCACCTGCCGGGTATGCCAGAACCACCTGGCGGACACTACGGAATCACCTGCCGCGTATGCCGGAACCACCTCTCAGACGTGCCGGAAGCATGTGCCGGACACGCCGGAAACACCTAAGGGACAGACCGGAACCACCTGCCAAGAACGCCGAAGCCACCTGTTCGACTCGCTGGAACCACCTCCCAGACAGGCCAATATCAACTGCTGGCTTTGCCAGAACCACCTGGGGTACAGTCCGGGATCACCTGCCAGCCATGGCGGAACCACCTCTCAGACGTACCAGAACCACCTGCCGGAGAAGCTGGAAACACGTCCTGGACAGACTGGAACCACGTGACGGCCATGCCTGAACCACCTGCCGAGCACGGCGGAACCACCTGCCGGACACGCCAAAATCACCCGCGGGCTACGCCAGAACCACTTGGACGACTCTCCGAAATGACCTGCCGGGCATGTTGGAACCACCTCTCAGACGTGCCAGAAGCACGTGGCGGACAGTCCGGAATCACCTGTTGGGCATACGCAACCACCTCTGACACGTACCAGAACCACGTGCCGTGCACGCCGGAACCACCTACCGGACAGACCGGAATCAACTTTTGGGCATGCCGGAACCACCAGTCAGATGTGCCAGAAACACGTGCCGGAGACGCCGGAAGCACCTGCCGAGCACGTCGCAACCACCTGCTCAACTCGCCTGAACCACCTGCCGGACACGCCAAAATCACCTGCCCGCTACACCAGCACCACTTCGGGGACAAGCCGGAATCACGTGAGGGGCATGCCGGCACAGCCTCTCAGACTGAACCTCGTGCCGGACACCACAGAACCACCTGCCGGACAGACCGGAACCACCTGCCGGACACGCCGGAACCACCGGCTCGACCCGCCGGAACGACCGCTGGACATGCAAAATCACCTGCCGGCTACGCCGGAAACACTTGGCGAACACTCCGGAATCACCTGCCGGGCATGCCGGAACCACCTCTCAGATATGCCAGAACCACGTGCCAATGACCCCGGAAGCACCTGCCGAGCACGCCGGAACCACCTGCTCGACTTGCCAGAACCACCTGCCGGACACGCAAAAATCACCTGCCGGCTACGCCACAACCAGTTGGGGAACACTTCGGAATCACATGCCGGGCTTGCTGGAACCACCTGCCGGTCATGCCAAAATCACCTGCCAACTACGCCAGTACCACTTGGCGGACACTGTGGAAACACCTGTCGGGCCGGCCGGAACCACATCTCAGACGTGCCAGAACCATGTGCATGAGATGCTGGAACCACACCCCGAACAGACGGAAAACACCTGCCAGACCCGTCTGAACAACCTGCCGAGCACGCCGGAGCCACCTGCTCGACTCGCCGGAACCACCTACCTGACATGCCCAAATCACCAGCCGGGTATGCCAGAACCACTTGGCGGACACTCCGGAATCATCTGCCGGACATGCCGGAACCAGCTCTCAGACACACCAGAACCACGTGCCGGAGACGCCGGAAGCACCTGCCGAGCATGCCGGAGCCACCTGCTCGACTCGCCAGAAACACCTGCCGGACACGCCAAAATCACCTGCCGGGTACGCCAGAACCACCTGGCGGACACTCCGAAACCACCTGTCGCGCATGCCGGAACCACCTCTCAGACGTGCCGGAAGCACGTGCCGGACACGCCGGAATCACCTACCGGACAGACCGGAACCACCTGCCGAGCACGCCGGAGCCACCTGTTCGACTCGCTGGAACCACCTGCCGGACAGGCCAATATCAACTGCTGGCTATGCCAGAACCACCTGGGGGACGGTCCGGGATCACCCGCCAGCCATGGCGGAACCACCTCTCAGACGTACCAGAACCACCTGCCGGAGAAGCTGGAAACACGTCCTGGACAGTCTGGAACCACCTGCCGGCCAAGCCTGAACCACCTGCCAAGCACAACGGAACAAGCTGCCAGACACGCCAAAATCACCTGCGTGTTATGCCAGAACCACTTGGAGGACTCTCTGGGATGACCTGCCGGGCATGCCGGAACCACCTCTCAGACGTGCCAGAACCATGTGGCGGACAGTCCGGAATCACCTGTTGGGCATGCGCAACCACCTCTGAGACGTACCAGAACCACATGCCGTGCAGGCTGGAACCACCTACCGGACAGACCGGAATCACCTTTCGGGCATGCCGGAACCACCTGTCAGATGTGCCAGAAACACGTGCCGGAGACGCCGGAAGCACCTGCCAAGCACGTTGGAACCACCTGCTCAACTCGCCTGAACCACCTGCCGGACATGCCAAAATCACCTGCCGACTATGCCAGAACCACTTGGCGAACACTCCGGAATCACTTGCCGGGCATGCAGGAACCACCTCTCAGACATGCCAGAACCCCGTGCCAATGACCCCGGAAGCACCAGCCGAGCACGCCGGAACCACCTGCTCGACTCGCCAGAACCACCTGCCGATCACGCAAAAATCACCTGCCGGCTACGCCACAACCAGTTGGTGAACACTTTGGAATCACCTGCCAGGCTTGCTGGAACCACCTGCCAGTCATGCCAAAATCACCTGCCAACTACGCCAGAACCGCTTGGCGGACACTGCGGAAACACCTGTCGGGCCGGCTGGAACCACATCTCAGACGTGCCAGAAACGTGTTCATGAGATGCTGGAACCACACCCCGAACAGACGGATACCACCTGCCAGAACCGCCTGAACCACCTGCTGAGCACGCCGGAACCACCTGCTCGACTCACCGGTACCACCTCCCTGACACGCCAAAATCACCTGCTGGGTATGCCAGAACCACTTGGCGGACACTCCGGAATCATCTGCCGGACATGCCGGAACCAGCTCTCAGACACACCAGAACCAAGTGCCGGAGACGCCGGAAGCACCTGCCGAGCATGCCGGAGCCACCTGCTCGACTCGCCAGAAACACCTGCCGGACACGCCAAAATCACCTGCCGGGTATGCCAGAACCACCTGGCGGACACTACGGAATCACCTGCCGCGCATGCCGGAACCACCTCTCAGACGTGCCGGAAGCACGTGCCGGACACGCCGGAAACACCTACCGGACAGACCGGAACCACCTGCCAAGAACGCCGGAGCCACCTGTTCGACTCGCTGGAACCACCTGCCGGACAGGCCAATATCAACTGCTGGCTTTGCCAGAACCACCTGGGGGACAGTCCGGGATCACCTGCCAGCCATGGCGGAACCACCTCTCAGACGTACCAGAACCACCTGCCGGAGAAGCTGGAAACACGTCCTGGACAGACTGGAACCACGTGACGGCCATGCCTGAACCACCTGCCGAGCACGGCGGAACCACCTGCCGGACACGCCAAAATCACCTGCGTGCTACGCCAGAACCACTTGGACGACTCTCCGAAATGACCTGCCGGGCATGTTGGAACCACCTCTCAGACGTGCCAGAAGCACGTGGCGGACAGTCCGGAATCACCTGTTGGGCATACGCAACCACCTCTGACACGTACCAGAACCACGTGCCGTGCACGCCGGAACCACCTACCGGACAGACCGGAATCAACTTTTGGGCATGCCGGAACCACCAGTCAGATGTGCCAGAAACACGTGCCGGAGACGCCGGAAGCACCTGCCGAGCACGTCGCAACCACCTGCTCAACTCGCCTGAACCACCTGCCGGACACGCCAAAATCACCTGCCGGCTACGCCGGAAACACTTGGCGAACACTCCGGAATCACCTGCCGGGCATGCCGGAACCACCTCTCAGATATGCCAGAACCACGTGCCAATGACCCCGGAAGCACCTGCCGAGCACGCCGGAACCACCTGCTCGACTCGCCAGAACCACCTGCCGGACACGCAAAAATCACCTGCCGGCTACGCCACAACCAGTTGGGGAACACTTCGGAATCACCTGCCGGGCTTGCTGGAACCACCTGCCGGTCATGCCAAAATCACCTGCCAACTACGCCAGTACCACTTGGCGGACACTGTGGAAACACCTGTCGGGCCGGCCGGAACCACATCTCAGACGTGCCAGAACCATGTGCATGAGATGCTGGAACCACACCCCGAACAGACGGAAAACACCTGCCAGACCCGTCTGAACAACCTGCCGAGCACGCCGGAGCCACCTGCTCGACTCGCCGGAACCACCTACCTGACATGCCCAAATCACCAGCCGGGTATGCCAGAACCACTTGGCGGACACTCCGGAATCATCTGCCGGACATGCCGGAACCAGCTCTCAGACACACCAGAACCACGTGCCGGAGACGCCGGAAGCACCTGCCGAGCATGCCGGAGCCACCTGCTCGACTCGCCAGAAACACCTGCCGGACACGCCAAAATCACCTGCCGGGTACGCCAGAACCACCTGGCGGACACTCCGAAACCACCTGTCGCGCATGCCGGAACCACCTCTCAGACGTGCCGGAAGCACGTGCCGGACACGCCGGAATCACCTACCGGACAGACCGGAACCACCTGCCGAGCACGCCGGAGCCACCTGTTCGACTCGCTGGAACCACCTGCCGGACAGGCCAATATCAACTGCTGGCTATGCCAGAACCACCTGGGGGACGGTCCGGAATCACCTGCCAGCCATGGCGGAACCACCTCTCAGACGTACCAGAACCACCTGCCGGAGAAGCTGGAAACACGTCCTGGACAGTCTGGAACCACCTGCCGGCCAAGCCTGAACCACCTGCCAAGCACAACGGAACAACCTGCCAGACACGCCAAAATCACCTGCGTGTTATGCCAGAACCACTTGGAGGACTCTCCGGAAATGACCTGCCGGGCATGCCGGAACCACCTCTCAGACGTGCCAGAACCATGTGGCGGACAGTCCGGAATCACCTGTTGGGCATGCGCAACCACCTCTGAGACGTACCAGAACCACATGCCGTGCAGGCTGGAACCACCTACCGGACAGACCGGAATCAACTTTCGGGCATGCCGGAACCACCTGTCAGATGTGCCAGAAACACGTGCCGGAGACGCCGGAAGCACCTGCCAAGCACGTTGGAACCACCTGCTCAACTCGCCTGAACCACCTGCCGGACATGCCAAAATCACCTGCCCGCTACACCAGCACCACTTCGGGGACAAGCCGGAATCACGTGAGGGGCATGCCGGCACAGCCTCTCAGACTGAACCTCGTGCCGGACACCACAGAACCACCTGCCGGACAGACCGGAACCACCTGCCGGACACGCCGGAACCACCGGCTCGACCCGCCGGAACGACCGCTGGACATGCAAAATCACCTGCCGACTATGCCAGAACCACTTGGCGAACACTCCGGAATCACTTGCCGGGCATGCAGGAACCACCTCTCAGACATGCCAGAACCCCGTGCCAATGACCCCGGAAGCACCAGCCGAGCACGCCGGAACCACCTGCTCGACTCGCCAGAACCACCTGCCGATCACGCAAAAATCACCTGCCGGCTACGCCACAACCAGTTGGTGAACACTTTGGAATCACCTGCCAGGCTTGCTGGAACCACCTGCCAGTCATGCCAAAATCACCTGCCAACTACGCCAGAACCGCTTGGCGGACACTGCGGAAACACCTGTCGGGCCGGCCGGAACCACATCTCAGACGTGCCAGAAACGTGTTCATGAGATGCTGGAACCACACCCCGAACAGACGGATACCACCTGCCAGAACCGCCTGAACCACCTGCTGAGCACGCCGGAACCACCT
>NW_027227255.1:0-35652 GCF_037783145.1 Equus przewalskii
CACTTGGCGGACACTCCGGAATCATCTGCCGGACATGCCGGAACCAGCTCTCAGACACACCAGAACCAAGTGCCGGAGACGCCGGAAGCACCTGCCGAGCATGCCGGAGCCACCTGCTCGACTCGCCAGAAACACCTGCCGGACACGCAAAAATCACCTGCCGGCTATGCCACAACCAGTTGGGGAACACTTCGGAATCACCTGCCGGGCTTGCTGGAACCACCTGCCGGTCATGCCAAAATCACCTGCCAACTACGCCAGTACCACTTGGCGGACACTGTGGAAACACCTGTCGGGCCGGCCGGAACCACATCTCAGACGTGCCCGAACCATGTGCATGAGATGCTGGAACCACACCCCGAACAGACGGAAAACACCTGCCAGACCCGTCTGAACAACCTGCCGAGCACGCCGGAGCCACTTGCTCGACTCGCCGGAACCACCTACCTGACATGCCCAAATCACCAGCCGGGTATGCCAGAACCACTTGGCGGACACTCCGGAATCCTCTGCCGGACATGCCGGAACCAGCTCTCAGACACACCAGAACCACGTGCCGGAGACGCCGGAAGCACCTGCCGAGCATGCCGGAGCCACCTGCTCGACTCGCCAGAAACACCTGCCGGACAGGCCAATATCAACTGCTGGCTATGCCAGAACCACCTGGGGGACGGTCCGGAATCGCCTGCCAGCCATGGCGGAACCACCTCTCAGACATACCAGAACCACCTGCCGGAGAAGCTGGAAACACGTCCTGGACTGTCTGGAACCACCTGCCGGCCAAGCCTGAACCACCTGCCAAGCACAACGGAACAACCTGCCAGACACGCCAAAATCACCTGCGTGTTATGCCAGAACCACTTGGAGGACTCTCTGGGATGACCTGCCGGGCATGCCGGAACCACCTCTCAGACGTGCCAGAACCATGTGGCGGACAGTCCGGAATCACCTGTTGGGCATGCGCAACCACCTCTGAGACGTACCAGAACCACATGCCGTGCAGGCTGGAACCACCTACCGGACAGACCGGAATCACCTTTCGGGCATGCCGGAACCACCTGTCAGATGTGCCAGAAACACGTGCCGGAGACGCCGGAAGCACCTGCCAAGCACGTTGGAACCACCTGCTCAACTCGCCTGAACCACCTGCCGGACATGCCAAAATCACCTGCCGACTATGCCAGAACCACTTGGCGAACACTCCGGAATCACTTGCCGGGCATGCAGGAACCACCTCTCAGACATGCCAGAACCCCGTGCCAATGACCCCGGAAGCACCAGCCGAGCACGCCGGAACCACCTGCTCGACTCGCCAGAACCACCTGCCGATCACGCAAAAATCACCTGCCGGCTACGCCACAACCAGTTGGTGAACACTTTGGAATCACCTGCCAGGCTTGCTGGAACCACCTGCCAGTCATGCCAAAATCACCTGCCAACTACGCCAGAACCGCTTGGCGGACACTGCGGAAACACCTGTCGGGCCGGCTGGAACCACATCTCAGACGTGCCAGAAACGTGTTCATGAGATGCTGGAACCACACCCCGAACAGACGGATACCACCTGCCAGAACCGCCTGAACCACCTGCTGAGCACGCCGGAACCACCTGCTCGACTCACCGGTACCACCTCCCTGACACGCCAAAATCACCTGCTGGGTATGCCAGAACCACTTGGCGGACACTCCGGAATCATCTGTCGGACATGCCAGAACCAGCTCTCAGACACACCCGAACCAAGTGCCGGAGACGCCGGAAGCACCTGCCGAGCATGCCGGAGCCACCTGATCGACTCGCCAGAAACACCTGCCGGACACGCCAAAATCACCTGCCGGGTATTCCAGAACCACGTGGCGGACACTACGGAATCACCTGCCGCGCATGCCGGAACCACCTCTCAGACGTGCCGGAAGTACGTGCCAGACACGCCGGAAACACCTACCGGACAGACCGGAACCACCTGCCAAGAACGCCGGAGCCACCTGTTCGACTCGCTGGAACCACCTGCCGGACAGGCCAATATCAACTGCTGGCTATGGCAGAACCACCTGGGGGACAGTTCGGGATCACCTGCCAGCCATGGCGGAACCACCTCTCAGACGTACCAGAACCACTTGCCGGAGAACCTGGAAACACGTCCTGGACCGACTGGAACCACGTGACGGCCATGCCTGAACCACCTGCCGAGCACGGCGGAACCACCTGCCGGACACGCCAAAATCACCTGCGGGCTACGCCAGAACCACTTGGACGACTCTCCGAAATGACCTGCCGGGCATGTTGGAACCACCTCTCAGACGTGCCAGAAGCACGTGGCGGACAGTCCGGAATCACCTGTTGGGCATACGCAACCACCTCTGACACGTACCAGAACCACGTGCCGTGCATGCCGGAACCACCTAACGGACAGACCGGAATCAACTTTTGGGCATGCCGGAACCACCAGTCAGATGTGCCAGAAACACGTGCCGGAGACGCCGGAAGCACATGCCGAGCACGTTGCAACCACCTGCTCAACTTGCCTGAACCACCTGCCGGACACGCCAAAATCACCTGCCCGCTACACCAGCACCACTTCGGGGACAAGCCGGAATCACGTGAGGGGCATGCCGGCACAGCCTCTCAGACTGAACCTCGTGCCGGACACCACAGAACCACCTGCCGGACAGACCGGAACCACCTGCCGGACACGCCGGAACCACCGGCTCGACCCGCCGGAACGACCACTGGACATGCAAAATCACCTGCCGGCTACGCCGGAAACACTTGGCGAACACTCCGGAATCACCTGCCGGGCATGCCGGAACCACCTCTCAGATATGCCAGAACCACGTGCCAATGACCCCGGAAGCACCTGCCGAGCACGCCGGAACCACCTGCTCGACTCGCCAGAACCACCTGCCGGACACGCAAAAATCACCTGCCGGCTACGCCACAACCAGTTGGGGAACACTTCGGAATAACCTGCCGGGCTTGCTGGAACCACCTGCCGGTCATGCCAAAATCACCTGCCAACTACGCCAGTACCACTTGGCGGACACTGTGGAAACACCTGTCGGGCCGGCCGGAACCACATCTCAGACGTGCCCGAACCATGTGCATGAGATGCTGGAACCACACCCCGAACAGACGGAAAACACCTGCCAGACCCTTCTGAACAACCTGCCGAGCACGCCGGAGCCACTTGCACGACTCGCCGGAACCACCTACCTGACATGCCCAAATCACCAGCCGGGTATGCCAGAACCACTTGGCGGACACTCCGGAATCATCTGCCGGACATGCCGGAACCAGCTCTCAGACACACCAGAACCACGTGCCGGAGACGCCGGAAGCACCTGCCGAGCATGCCGGAGCCACCTGCTCGACTCGCCAGAAACACATGCCGGACACGCCAAAATCACCTGCCGGGTACGCCAGAACCACCTGGCGGACACTCCGAAATCACCTGTCGCGCATGCCGGAACCAACTCTCAGACGTGCCGGAAGCACGTGCCGGACACGCCGGAATCACCTACCGGACAGACCGGAACCACCTGCCGAGCACGCCGGAGCCACCTGTTCGACTCGCTGGAACCACCTGCCGGACAGGCCAATATCAACTGCTGGCTATGCCAGAACCACCTGGGGGACGGTCCGGAATCGCCTGCCAGCCATGGCGGAACCACCTCTCAGACGTACCAGAACCACCTGCCGGAGAAGCTGGAAACACGTCCTGGACTGTCTGGAACCACCTGCCGGCCAAGCCTGAACCACCTGCCAAGCACAACGGAACAACCTGCCAGACACGCCAAAATCACCTGCGTGTTATGCCAGAACCACTTGGAGGACTCTCTGGGATGACCTGCCGGGCATGCCGGAACCACCTCTCAGACGTGCCAGAACCATGTGGCGGACAGTCCGGAATCACCTGTTGGGCATGCGCAACCACCTCTGAGACGTACCAGAACCACATGCCGTGCAGGCTGGAACCACCTACCGGACAGACCGGAATCACCTTTCGGGCATGCCGGAACCACCTGTCAGATGTGCCAGAAACACGTGCCGGAGACGCCGGAAGCACCTGCCAAGCACGTTGGAACCACCTGCTCAACTCGCCTGAACCACCTGCCGGACATGCCAAAATCACCTGCCGACTATGCCAGAACCACTTGGCGAACACTCCGGAATCACTTGCCGGGCATGCAGGAACCACCTCTCAGACATGCCAGAACCCCGTGCCAATGACCCCGGAAGCACCAGCCGAGCACGCCGGAACCACCTGCTCGACTCGCCAGAACCACCTGCCGATCACGCAAAAATCACCTGCCGGCTACGCCACAACCAGTTGGTGAACACTTTGGAATCACCTGCCAGGCTTGCTGGAACCACCTGCCAGTCATGCCAAAATCACCTGCCAACTACGCCAGAACCGCTTGGCGGACACTGCGGAAACAACTGTCGGGCCGGCTGGAACCACATCTCAGACGTGCCAGAAACGTGTTCATGAGATGCTGGAACCACACCCCGAACAGACGGATACCACCTGCCAGAACCGCCTGAACCACCTGCTGAGCACGCCGGAACCACCTGCTCGACTCACCGGTACCACCTCCCTGACACGCCAAAATCACCTGCTGGGTATGCCAGAAACACTTGGCGGACACTCCGGAATCATCTGCCGGACATGCCGGAACCACCTCTGAGACACACCAGAACCACGTGCCGGAGACGCCGGAAGCACCTGCCGAGCATGCCGGAGCCACCTGCTCGACTCGCTGGAACCACCTGCCGGACAGGCCAATATCAACTGCTGGCTATGCCAGAACCACCTGGGGGACAGTCCGGGATCACCTGCCAGCCATGGCGGAACCACCTCTCAGACGTACCAGAACCACCTGCCGGAGAAGCTGGAAACACGTCCTGGACAGACTGGAACCACGTGACGGCCATGCCTGAACCACCTGCCGAGCACGGCGGAACCACCTGCCGGACACGCCAAAATCACCTGTGGGCTACGCCAGAATCACTTGGACGACTCTCCGAAATGACCTGCCGGGCATGTTGGAACCACCTCTCAGACGTGCCAGAAGCACGTGGCGGACAGTCCGGAATCACCTGTTGGGCATACGCAACCACCTCTGACACGTACCAGAACCACGTGCCGTGCACGCCGGAACCACCTACCGGACAGACCGGAATCAACTTTTGGGCATGCCGGAACCACCAGTCAGATGTGCCAGAAACACGTGCCGGAGACGCCGGAAGCACCTGCCGAGCACGTCACAACCACCTGCTCAACTCGCCTGAACCACCTGCCGGACACGCCAAAATCACCTGCCCGCTACACCAGCACCACTTCGGGGACAAGCCGGAATCACGTGAGGGGCATGCCGGCACAGCCTCTCAGACTGAACCTCGTGCCGGACACCACAGAACCACCTGCCGGACAGACCGGAACCACCTGCCGGACACGCCGGAACCACCGGCTCGACCCGCCGGAACGACCGCTGGACATGCAAAATCACCTGCCGGCTACGCCGGGAACACTTGGCGAACACTCCGGAATCACCTGCCGGGCATGCCAGAACCACCTCTCAGATATGCCAGAACCACGTGCCAATGACCCCGGAAGCACCTGCCGAGCACGCCGGAACCACCTGCTCGACTCGCCAGAACCACCTGCCGGACACGCAAAAATCACCTGCCGGCTACGCCACAACCAGTTGGGGAACACTTCGGAATCACATGCCGGGCTTGCTGGAACCACCTGCCGGTCATGCCAAAATCACCTGCCAACTACGCCAGTACCACTTGGCGGACACTGTGGAAACACCTGTCGGGCCGGCTGGAACCACATCTCAGACGTGCCAGAACCATGTGCATGAGATGCTGGAACCACACCCCGAACTGACGGAAAACACCTGCCAGACCCGTCTGAACAACCTGCCGAGCACGCCGGAGCCACCTGCTCGACTCGCCGGAACCACCTACCTGACATGCCCAAATCACCAGCCGGGTATGCCAGAACCACTTGGCGGACACTCCGGAATCATCTGCCGGACATGCCGGAAACAGCTCTCAGACACACCAGAACCACGAGCCGGAGACGCCGGAATCACCTGCGGAGCATGCCGGAGCCACCTGCTCGACTCGCCACAAACACCTGCCGGACACGCCAAAATCACCTGCCGGGTACGCCAAAACCACCTGGCGGACACTCCGAAACCACCTGTCGCGCATGCCGGAACAACCTCTCAGACGCGCCGGAAGCACGTGCCGGACACGCCGGAATCACCTACCGGACAGACCGGAACCACCTGCCGAGCACGCCGGAGCCACCTGTTCGACTCGCTGGAACCACCTGCCGGACAGGCCAATATCAACTGCTGGCTATGCCAGAACCACCTGGGGGATGGTCCGGAATCACCTGCCAGCCATGGCGGAACCACCTCTCAGACGTACCAGAACCACCTGCCGGAGAAGCTGGAAACACGTCCTGGACAGTCTGGAACCACCTGCCGGCCAAGCCTGAACCACCTGCCAAGCACAATGGAACAACCTGCCAGACACGCCAAAATCACCTGCGTGTTATGCCAGAACCACTTGGAGGACTCTCTGGGATGACCTGCCGGGCATGCCGGAACCACCTCTCAGACGTGCCAGAACCATGTGGCGGACTGTCCGGAATCACCTGTTGGGCATGCGCAACCACCTCTGAGACGTACCAGAACCACATGCCGTGCAGGCTGGAACCACCTACCGGACAGACCGGAATCACCTTTCGGGCATGCCGGAACCACCTGTCAGATGTGCCAGAAACACGTGCCGGAGACGCCGGAAGCACCTGCCAAGCACGTTGGAACCACCTGCTCAACTCGCCTGAACCACCTGCCGGACATGCCAAAATCACCTGCCGACTATGCCAGAACCACTTGGCGAACACTCCGGAATCACTTGCCGGGCATGCAGGAACCACCTCTCAGACATGCCAGAACCCCGTGCCAATGACCCCGGAAGCACCAGCCGAGCACGCCGGAACCACCTGCTCGACTCGCCAGAACCACCTGCCGATCACGCAAAAATCACCTGCCGGCTACGTCACAACAAGTTGGTGAACACTTTGGAATCACCTGCCAGGCTTGCTGGAACCACCTGATAGTCATGCCAAAATCACCTGCCAACTACGCCAGAACCGCTTGGCGGACACTGCGGAAACAACTGTCGGGCCGGCTGGAACCACATCTCAGACGTGCCAGAAACGTGTTCATGAGATGCTGGAACCACACCCCGAACAGACGGATACCACCTGCCAGAACCGGCTGAACCACCTGCTGAGCACGCCGGAACCACCTGCTCGAGTCACCGGTACCACCTCCCTGACACGCCAAAATCACCTGCTGGGTATGCCAGAACCACTTGGCGGACACTCTGGAATCATCTGCCGGACATGCCGGAACCAGCTCTCAGACACACCAGAACCAAGTGCTGGAGACGCCGGAAGCACCTGCCGAGCATGCCGGAGCCACCTGCTCGACTCGCCAGAAACACCTGCCGGACACGCCAAAATCACCTGCCGGGTATGCCAGAACCACCTGGCGGACACTACGGAATCACCTGCCGCGCATGCCGGAACCACCTCTCAGACGTGCCGGAAGCACGCGCCAGACACGCCGGAAACACCTACCGGACAGACCGGAACCACCTGCCAAGAACGCCGGAGCCACCTGTTCGACTCGCTGGAACCACCTGCCGGACAGGCCAATATCAACTGCTGGCTATGCCAGAACCACCTGGGGGACGGTCCGGAATCACCTGCCAGCCATGGCGGAACCACCTCTCAGACGTACCAGAACCACCTGCCGGAGAAGCTGGAAACACGTCCTGGACAGTCTGGAACCACCTGCCGGCCAAGCCTGAACCACCTGCCAAGCACAACGGAACAACCTGCCAGACACACCAAAATCACCTGCGTGTTATGCCAGAACCACTTGGAGGACTCTCTGGGATGACCTGCCGTGCATGCCGGAACCACCTCTCAGACGTGCCAGAACCATGTGGCGGACAGTCCGGAATCACCTGTTGGGCATGCTCAACCACATCTGACACGTACCAGAACCATGTGCCGTGCACGCCGGAACCACCTACCGGACAGACCGGAATCAACTTTTGGGCATGCCGGAACCACCAGTCAGATGTGCCAGAAACACGTGCCGGAGACGCCGGAAGCACCTGCCGAGCACATCGCAACCACCTGCTCAACTCGCCTTAACCAGCTGCCGGACACGCCAAAATCACCTGCCCGCTACACCAACACCACTTCGGGGACAAGCCGGAATCACGTGAGGGGCATGCCGGCACAGCCTCTCAGACTGAACCTCGTGCCGGACACCACAGAACCACCTGCCGGACAGACCGGAACCACGTGCCGGACACGCCGGAACCACCGACTCGACCCGCCGGAACGACCGCTGGACATGCAAAATCACCTGCCGGCTACGCCGGAAACACTTGGCGAACACTCCGGAATCACCTGCCGGGCATGCCGGAACCACCTCTCAGATATGCCAGAATCACGTGCCAATGACCCCGGAAGCACCTGCCGAGCACGCCGGAACCACCTGCTCTACTCGCCAGAACCACCTGCCGGACACGCAAAAATCACCTGCCGGCTACGCCACAACCAGTTGGGGAACACTTCGGAATCACCTGCCGGGCTTGCTGGAACCACCTGCCGGTCATGCCAAAATCAACTGCCAACTACGCCAGTACCACTTGGCGGACACTGTGGAAACACCTGTCGGGCCGGCCGGAACCACATCTCAGACGTGCCAGAACCATGTGCATGAGATGCTGGAACCACACCCCGAACAGACGGAAAACACCTGCCAGACCCGTCTGAACAACCTGCCGAGCACGCCGGAGCCACCTGCTCGACTCGCCGGAACCACCTACCTGACATGCCCAAATCACCAGCCGGGTATGCCAGAACCACTTGGCGGACACTCCGGAATCATCTGCCGGACATGCCGGAACCAGCTCTCAGACACACCAGAACCACGTGCCGGAGACGCCGGAAGCACCTGCCGAGCATGCCGGAGCCACCTGCTCGACTCGCCAGAAACACCTGCCGGACACGCCAAAATCACCTGCCGGGTACGCCAGAACCACCTGGCGGACACTCCGAAACCACCTGTCGCGCATGCCGGAACCACCTCTCAGACGTGCCGGAAGCACGTGCCGGACACGCCGGAATCACCTACCGGACAGACCGGAACCACCTGCCGAGCACGCCGGAGCCACCTGTTCGACTCGCTGGAACACCTGCCGGACAGGCCAATATCAACTGCTGGCTATGCCAGAACCACCTGGGGGACGGTCCGGAATCACCTGCCAGCCATGGCTTAACCACCTCTCAGACGTACCAGAACCACCTGCCGGAGAAGCTGGAAACACATCCTGGACAGTCTGGAACCACCTGCCGGCCAAGCCTGAACCACCTGCCAAGCACAACGGAACAACCTGCCAGACACGCCAAAATCACCTGCGTGTTATGCCAGAACCACTTGGAGGACTCTCTGGGATGACCTGCCGGGCATGCCGGAACCACCTCTCAGACGTGCCAGAACCATGTGGCGGACAGTCCGGAATCACCTGTTGGGCATGCGCAACCACCTCTGAGACGTACCAGAACCACATGCCGTGCAGGCTGGAACCACCTACCGGACAGACCGGAATCACCTTTCGGGCATGCCGGAACCACCTGTCAGATGTGCCAGAAACACGTGCCGGAGACGCCGGAAGCACCTGCCAAGCACGTTGGAACCACCTGCTCAACTCGCCTGAACCACCTGCCGGACATGCCAAAATCACCTGCCGACTATGCCAGAACCACTTGGCGAACACTCCGGAATCACTTGCCGGGCATGCAGGAACCACCTCTCAGACATGCCAGAACCCCGTGCCAATGACCCCGGAAGCACCAGCCGAGCACGCCGGAACCACCTGCTCGACTCGCCAGAACCACCTGCCGATCACGCAAAAATCACCTGCCAGCTACGCCACAACCAGTTGGTGAGCACTTTGGAATCACCTGCCAGGCTTGCTGGAACCACCTGCCAGTCATGCCAAAATCACCTGCCAACTACGCCAGAACCGCTTGGCGGACACTGCGGAAACAACTGTCGGGCCGGCTGGAACCACATCTCAGACGTGCCAGAAACGTGTTCATGAGATGCTGGAACCACACCCCGAACAGACGGATACCACCTGCCAGAACCGCCTGAACCACCTGCTGAGCACGCCGGAACCACCTGCTCGACTCACCGGTACCACCTCCCTGACACGCCAAAATCACCTGCTGGGTATGCCAGAACCACTTGGCGGACACTCTGGAATCATCTGCCGGACATGCCGGAACCAGCTCTCAGACACACCAGAACCAAGTGCCGGAGACGCCGGAAGCACCTGCCGAGCATGCCGGAGCCACCTGCTCGACTCGCCAGAAACACCTGCCGGACATGCCAAAATCACCTGCCGGGTATGCCAGAACCACCTGGCGGACACTACGGAATCACCTGCCGCGCATGCCGGAACCACCTCTCAGACGTGCCGGAAGCACGTGCCAGACACGCCGGAAACACCTACCGGACAGACCGGAACCACCTGCCAAGAACGCCGGAGCCACCTGTTCGACTCGCTGGAACCACCTGCCGGACAGGCCAATATCAACTGCTGGCTATGCCAGAACCACCTGGGGGACGGTCCGGAATCACCTGCCAGCCATGGCGGAACCACCTCTCAGACGTACCAGAACCACCTGCCGGAGAAGCTGGAAACACGTTCTGGACAGTCTGGAACCACCTGCAGGCCAAGCCTGAACCACCTGCCAAGCACAACGGAACAACCTGCCAGACACGCCAAAATCACCTGCGTGTTATGCCAGAACCACTTGGAGGACTCTCTGGGATGACCTGCCGGGCATGCCGGAACCACCTCTCAGACGTGCCAGAACCATGTGGCGGACAGTCCGGAATCACCTGTTGGGCATGCGCAACCACATCTGAGACGTACCAGAACCACGTGCCGTGCACGCCGGAACCACCTACCGGACAGACCGGAATCAACTTTTGGGCATGCCGGAACCACCAGTCAGATGTGCCAGAAACACGTGCCGGAGACGCCGGAAGCACCTGCCGAGCACGTCGCAACCACCTGCTCAACTCGCCTGAACCACCTGCCGGACACGCAAAAATCACCTGCCCGCTACACCAGCACCACTTCGGGGACAAGCCGGAATCACGTGAGGGGCATGCCGGCACAGCCTCTCAGACTGAACCTCGTGCCGGACACCACAGAACCACCTGCCGGACAGACCGGAACCACCTGCCGGACACGCCGGAACCACCGGCTCGACCCGCCGGAACGACCGCTGGACATGCAAAATCACCTGCCGGCTACGCCGGAAACACTTGGCGAAAACTCCGGAATCACCTGCCGGGCATGCCGGAACCACCTCTCAGATATGCCAGAACCACGTGCCAATGACCCTGGAAGCACCTGCCTAGCACGCCGGAACCACCTGCTCGACTCGCCAGAACCACCTGCCGGACACGCAAAAAACACCTGCCGGCTACGCCACAACCAGTTGGGGAACACTTCGGAATCACCTGCCGGGCTTGCTGGAAACACCTTACAGTCATGCCAAAATCACTTGCCAACTACGCCAGTACCACTTGGCGGACACTGTGGAAACACCTGTCGGGCCGGCCGGAACCACATCTCAGACGTGCCAGAACCATGTGCATGAGATGCTGGAACCACACCCCGAACAGACGGAAAAAACCTGCCAAACCCGTCTGAACAACCTGCCGAGCACGCCGGAGCCACCTGCTCGACTCGCCGGAACCACCTACCTGACATGCCCAAATCACCAGCCGGGTATGCCAGAACCACTTGGCGGACACTCCGGAATCATCTGCCGGACATGCCGGAAACAGCTCTCAGACACACCAGAACCACGAGCCGGAGACGCCGGAATCACCTGCGGAGCATGCCGGAGCCACCTGCTCGACTCGCCACAAACACCTGCCAGACACGCCAAAATCACCTGCCGGGTACGCCAGAACCACCTGGCGGACACTCCGAAACCACCTGTCGCGCATGCCGGAACAACCTCTCAGACGCGCCGGAAGCACGTGCCGGACACGCCGGAATCACCTACCGGACAGACAGGAACCACCTGCCGAGCACGCCGGAGCCACCTGTTCGACTCGCTGGAACCACCTGCCGGACAGGCCAATATCAACTGCTGGCTATGCCAGAACCACCTGGGGGACGGTCCGGAATCACCTGCCAGCCATGGCGGAACCGCCTCTCAGACGTACCAGAACCACCTGCCGGAGAAGCTGGAAACACGTCCCGGACAGTCTGGAACCACCTGCCGGCCAAGCCTGAACCACCTGCCAAGCACAACGGAACAACCTGCCAGACACACCAAAATCACCTGCGTGTTATGCCAGAACCACTTGGAGGACTCTCTGGGATGACCTGCCGGGCATGCCGGAACCACCTCTCAGACGTGCCAGAACCATGTGGCGGACAGTCCGGAATCACCTGTTGGGCATGCGCAACCACCTCTGAGACGTAGCAGAACCACAGGCCGTGCAGGGTGGAACAACCTACCGGACAGACCGGAATCACCTTTCGGGCATGCCGGAACCACCTGTCAGATGTGCCAGAAACACGTGCCGGAGACGCCGGAAGCACCTGCCAAGCACGTTGGAACCACCTGCTCAACTCGCCTGAACCACCTGCCGGACATGCCAAAATCACCTGCCGACTATGCCAGAACCACTTGGCGAACACTCCGGAATCACTTGCCGGGCATGCAGGAACCACCTCTCAGACATGCCAGAACCCCGTGCCAATGACCCCGGAACCACCAGCCGAGCACGCCGGAACCACCTGCTCAACTCGCCAGAACCACCTGCCGGACACGCAAAAATCACCTGCCGGCTACGCCACAACCAGTTGGTGAACACTTTGGAATCACCTGCCAGGCTTGCTGGAACCACCTGCCAGTCATGCCAAAATCACCTGCCAACTACGCCAGAACCGCTTGGCGGACACTGAGGAAACACCTGTCGGGCCGGCTGGAATCACATCTCAGACGTGCCAGAAACGTGTTCATGAGATGCTGGAACCACACCCCGAACAGACGGATACCACCTGCCAGGACCGCCTGAACCACCTGCTGAGCACGCCGGAACCACCTGCTCGACTCACCGGTACCACCTCCCTGACACGCCAAAATCACCTGCTGGGTATGCCAGAAACACTTGGCGGACACTCCGGAATCATCTGCCGGACATGCCGGAACCAGCTCTCAGACACACCAGAACCAAGTGCCGGAGACGCCGGAAGCACCTGCCGAGCATGCCGGAGCCACCTGCTCGACTCGCCAGAAACACCTGCCGGACACGCCAAAATCACCTGCCGGGTACGCCAGAACCACCTGGCGGACACTACGGAATCACCTGCCGCGCATGCCGGAACCACCTCTCAGACGTGCCGGAAGCACGTGCCGGACACGCCGGAAACACCTACCGGACAGACCGGAACCACCTGCCAAGAACGCCGGAGCCAGCTGTTCGACTCGCTGGAACCACCTGCCGGACAGGCCAATATCAACTGCTGGCTATTCCAGAACCACCTGGGGGACAGTCCGGTATCATCTGCCAGCCATGGCGGAACCACCTCTCAGACGTACCAGAACCACCTGCCGGAGAAGCTGGAAACACGTCCTGGACAGACTGGAACCACGTGACGGCCATGCCTGAACCACCTGCCGAGCACGGCGGAACCACCTGCCGGACACGCCAAGATCACCTGCGTGTTATGCCAGAACCACTTGGAGGACTCTCTGGGATGACCTGCCGGGCATGCCGGAACCACCTCTCAGACGTGCCAGAACCATGTGGCGGACAGTCCGGAATCACCTGTTGGGCATGCGCAACCACCTCTGAGACGTACCAGAACCACATGCCGTGCCGTCTGGAACCACCTACCGGACAGACCGGAATCACCTTTCGGGCATGCCGGAACCACCTGTCAGATGTGCCAGAAACACGTGCCGGAGACGCCGGAAGCACCTGCCAAGCACGTTGGAACCACCTGCTCAACTCGCCTGAACCACCTGCCGGACATGCCAAAATCACCTGCCGACTATGCCAGAACCACTTGGCGAACACTCTGGAATCACCTGCCGGGCATGCCAGAACCACCTCTCAGATATGCCAGAACCACGTGCCAATGACCCTGGAAGCACCTGCCTAGCACGCCGGAACCACCTGCTCGACTAGCCAGAACCACCTGCCGGACACGCAAAAATCACCTGCCGGCTACGCCACAACCAGTTGGGGAACACTTCGGAATCACCTGCCGGGCTTGCTGGAACCACCTGCCGGTCATGCCAAAATCACCTGCCAACTACACCAGTACCACTTGGCGGACACTGTGGAAACACCTGTCGGACCGGCCAGAACCACATCTCAGACGTGCCAGAACCATGTGCATGAGATCCTGGAACCACACCCCGAACAGACGGAAAACACCTGCCAGACCCGTCTGAACAACCTGCCGAGCACGCCGGAGCCACCTGCTCGACTCGCCGGAACCACCTACCTGACATGCCCAAATCACCAGCCGGGTATGCCAGAACCACTTGGCGGACACTCCGGAATCATCTGCCGGACATGCCGGAACCAGCTCTCAGACACACCAGAACCACGTGCCGGAAACGCCGGAAGCACCTGCCGAGCATGCCGGAGCCACCTGCTCGACTCGCCAGAAACACCTGCCGGACACGCCAAAATCACCTGACGGACACTCCGAAACCACCTGTCGCGCATGCCGGAACCACCTCTCCGACGTGCCGGAAGCACGTGCGGGACACGCCGGAATCACCTACCGGACAGACCGGAACCACCTGCCGAGCACGCCGGAGCCACCTGTTCGACTCGCTGGAACCACCTGACGGACAGGCCAATATCAACTGCTGGCTATGCCAGAACCACCTGGGGGACGGTCCGGAATCACCTGCCAGCCATGGCGGAACCACCTCTCAGACGTACCAGAACCACCTGCCGGAGAAGCTGGAAACACGTCCTGGACAGTCTGGAACCACCTGCCGGCCAAGCCTGAACCACCTGCCAAGCACAACGGAACAACCTGCCAGACACGCCAAAATCACCTGCGTGTTATGCCAGAACCACTTGGAGGACTCTCTGGGATGACCTGCCGGGCATGCCGGAACCACCTCTCAGACGTGCCAGAACCATGTGGCGGACAGTCCGGAATCACCTGTTGGGCATGCGCAACCACCTCTGAGACGTACCAGAACCACATGCCGTGCAGGCTGGAACCACCTACCGGACAGACCGGAATCACCTTTCGGGCATGCCGGAACCACCTGTCAGATGTGCCAGAAACACGTGCCGGAGACGCCGGAAGCACCTGCCAAGCACGTTGGAACCACCTGCTCAACTCGCCTGAACCACCTGCCGGACATGCCAAAATCACCTGCCGACTATGCCAGAACCACTTGGCGAACACTCCGGAATCACTTGCCGGGCATGCAGGAACCACCTCTCAGACATGCCAGAACCCCGTGCCAATGACCCCGGAAGCACCAGCCGAGCACGCCGGAACCACCTGCTCGACTCGCCAGAACCACCTGCCGATCACGCAAAAATCACCTGCCAGCTACGCCACAACCAGTTGGTGAAGCACTTTGGAATCACCTGCCAGGCTTGCTGGAACCACCTGCCAGTCATGCCAAAATCACCTGCCAACTACGCCAGAACCGCTTGGCGGACACTGCGGAAACACCTGTCGGGCCGGCTGGAACCACATCTCAGACGTGCCAGAAACGTGTTCATGAGATGCTGGAACCACACCCCGAACAGACGGATACCACCTGCCAGAACCGCCTGAACCACCTGCTGAGCACGCCGGAACCACCTGCTCGACTCACCGGTACCACCTCCCTGACACGCCAAAATCACCTGCTGGGTATGCCAGAACCACTTGGCGGACACTCCGGAATCATCTGCCGGACATGCCGGAACCAGCTCTCAGACACACCAGAACCAAGTGCCGGAGACGCCGGAAGCACCTGCCGAGCATGCCGGAGCCACCTGCTCGACTCGCCAGAAACACCTGCCGGACACGCCAAAATCACCTGCCGGGTATGCCAGAACCACCTGGCGGACACTACGGAATCACCTGCCGCGCATGCCGGAACCACCTCTCAGACGTGCCGGAAGCACGTGCCAGACACGCCGGAAACACCTACCGGACAGACCGGAACCACCTGCCAAGAACGCCGGAGCCACCTGTTCGACTCGCTGGAACCACCTGCCGGACAGGCCAATATCAACTGCTGGCTATGCCAGAACCACCTGGGGGACAGTCCGGGATCACCTGCCAGCCATGGCGGAACCACCTCTCAGACGTACCAGAACCACCTGCCGGAGAAGCTGGAAACACGTCCTGGACAGACTGGAACCACGTGACGGCCATGCCTGAACCACCTGCCGAGCACGGCGGAACCACCTGCCGGACACGCCAAAATCACCTGCGGGCTACGCCAGAACCACTTGGACGACTCTCCGAAATGACCTGCCGGGCATGTTGGAACCACCTCTCAGACGTGCCAGAAGCACGTGGCGGACAGTCCGGAATCACCTGTTGGGCATACGCAACCACCTCTGACACGTACCAGAACCACGTGCCGTGCACGCCGGAACCACCTACCGGACAGACCGGAATCAACTTTTGGGCATGCCGGAACCACCAGTCAGATGTGCCAGAAACACGTGCCGGAGACGCCGGAAGCACCTGCCGAGCACGTCGCAACCACCTGCTCAACTCGCCTGAACCACCTGCCGGACACGCCAAAATCACCTGCCCGCTACACCAGCACCACTTCGGGGACAAGCCGGAATCACGTGAGGGGCATGCCGGCACAGCCTCTCAGACTGAACCTCGTGCCGGACACCACAGAACCACCTGCCGGACAGACCGGAACCACCTGCCGGACACGCCGGAACCACCGGCTCGACCCGCCGGAACGACCGCTGGACATGCAAAATCACCTGCCGGCTACGCCGGAAACACTTGGCGAACACTCCGGAATCACCTGCCGGGCATGCCGGAACCACCTCTCAGATATGCCAGAACCACGTGCCAATGACCCCGGAAGCACCTGCCGAGCACGCCGGAACCACCTGCTCGACTCGCCAGAACCACCTGCCGGACACGCAAAAATCACCTGCCGGCTACGCCACAACCAGTTGGGGAACACTTCGGAATCACCTGCCGAGCTTGCTGGAACCACCTGCCGGTCATGCCAAAATCACCTGCCAACTACGCCAGTACCACTTGGTGGACACTGTGGAAACACCTGTCGGGCCGTCGGGAACCACATCTCAGACCTGCCAGAACCATGTGCATGAGATGCTGGAACCACACCCCGAACAGACGGAAAACATCTGCCAGACCCGTCTGAACAACCTGCCGAGCACGCCGGAGCCACCTGCTCGACTCGCCGGAACCACCTACCTGACATGCCCAAATCACCAGCCGGGTATGCCAGAACCACTTGGCGCACACTCCGGAATCATCTGCCGGACATGCCGGAACCAGCTCTCAGACACACCAGAACCACGTGCCGGAGACGCCGGAAGCACCTGCCGAGCATGCCGGAGCCACCTGCTCGACTCGCCAGAAACACCTGCCGGACACGCCAAAATCACCTGCCGGGTACGCCAGAACCACCTGACGGACACTCCGAAATCACCTGTCGCACATACCGGAACCACCTCTCAGACGTGCCGGAAGCACGTGCCGGACACGCCGGAATCACCTACCGGACAGACCGGAACCAGCTGCCGAGCACGCCGGAGCCACCTGTTCGACTCGCTGGAACCACCTGCCGGACAGGCCAATATCAACTGCTGGCTATGCCAGAACCACCTGGGGGACGGTCCGGAATCACCTGCCAGCCATGGCGGAACCACCTCTCAGACGTACCAGAACCACCTGCCGGAGAAGCTGGAAACACGTCCTGGACAGTCTGGAACCACCTGCCGGCCAAGCCTGAACCACCTGCCAAGCACAACGGAACAACCTGCCAGACACGCCAAAATCACCTGCGTGTTATGCCAGAACCACTTGGAGGACTCTCTGGGATGACCTGCCGGGCATGCCGGAACCACCTCTCAGACGTGCCAGAACCATGTGGCGGACAGTCCGGAATCACCTGTTGGGCATGCGCAACCACCTCTGAGACGTACCAGAACCACATGCCGTGCAGGCTGGAACCACCTACCGGACAGACCGGAATCACCTTTCGGGCATGCCGGAACCACCTGTCAGATGTGCCAGAAACACGTGCCGGAGACGCCGGAAGCACCTGCCAAGCACGTTGGAACCACCTGCTCAACTCGCCTGAACCACCTGCCGGACATGCCAAAATCACCTGCCGACTATGCCAGAACCACTTGGCGAACACTCCGGAATCACTTGCCGGGCATGCAGGAACCACCTCTCAGACATGCCAGAACCCCGTGCCAATGACCCCGGAATCACCAGCCGAGCACGCCGGAACCACCTGCTCGACTCGCCAGAACCACCTGCCGATCACGCAAAAATCACCTGCCGGCTACGCCACAACCAGTTGGTGAACACTTTGGAATCACCTGCCAGGCTTGCTGGAACCACCTGCCAGTCATGCCAAAATCACCTGCCAACTACGCCAGAACCGCTTGGCGGACACTGCGGAAACACCTGTCGGGCCGGCTGGAACCACATCTCAGACGTGCCAGAAACGTGTTCATGAGATGCTGGAACCACACCCCGAACAGACGGATACCACCTGCCAGAACCGCCTGAACCACCTGCTGAGCACGCCGGAACCACCTGCTCGACTCACCGGTACCACCTCCCTGACACGCCAAAATCACCTGCTGGGTATGCCAGAACCACTTGGCGGACACTCCGGAATCATCTGCCGGACATGCCGAACCAGCTCTCAGACACACCAGAACCAAGTGCCGGAGACGCCGGAAGCACCTGCCGAGCATGCCGGAGCCACCTGCTCGACTCGCCAGAAACACCTGCCGGACACGCCAAAATCACCTGCCGGGTATGCCAGAACCACCTGGCGGACACTACGGAATCACCTGCCGCGCATGCCGGAACCACCTCTCAGACGTGCCGGAAGCACGTGCCAGACACGCCGGAAACACCTACCGGACAGACCGGAACCACCTGCCAAGAACGCCGGAGCCACCTGTTCGACTCGCTGGAACCACCTGCCGGACAGGCCAATATCAACTGCTGGCTATGCCAGAACCACCTGGGGGACAGTCCGGGATCACCTGCCAGCCATGGCGGAACCACCTCTCAGACGTACCAGAACCACCTGCCGGAGAAGCTGGAAACACGTCCTGGACAGACTGGAACCACGTGACGGCCATGCCTGAACCACCTGCCGAGCACGGCGGAACCACCTGCCGGACACGCCAAAATCACCTGCGGGCTACGCCAGAACCACTTGGACGACTCTCCGAAATGACCTGCCGGGCATGTTGGAACCACCTCTCAGACGTGCCAGAAGCACGTGGCGGACAGTCCGGAATCACCTGTTGGGCATACGCAACCACCTCTGACACGTACCAGAACCACGTGCCGTGCACGCCGGAACCACCTACCGGACAGACCGGAATCAACTTTTGGGCATGCCGGAACCACCAGTCAGATGTGCCAGAAACACGTGCCGGAGACGCCGGAAGCACCTGCCGAGCACGTCGCAACCACCTGCTCAACTCGCCTGAACCACCTGCCGGACACGCCAAAATCACCTGCCCGCTACACCAGCACCACTTCGGGGACAAGCCGGAATCACGTGAGGGGCATGCCGGCACAGCCTCTCAGACTGAACCTCGTGCCGGACACCACAGAACCACCTGCCGGACAGACCGGAACCACCTGCCGGACACGCCGGAACCACCGGCTCGACCCGCCGGAACGACCGCTGGACATGCAAAATCACCTGCCGGCTACGCCGGAAACACTTGGCGAACACTCCGGAATCACCTGCCGGGCATGCCGGAACCACCTCTCAGATATGCCAGAACCACGTGCCAATGACCCCGGAAGCACCTGCCGAGCACGCCGGAACCACCTGCTCGACTCGCCAGAACCACCTGCCGGACACGCAAAAATCACCTGCCGGCTACGCCACAACCAGTTGGGGAACACTTCGGAATCACCTGCCGAGCTTGCTGGAACCACCTGCCGGTCATGCCAAAATCACCTGCCAACTACGCCAGTACCACTTGGTGGACACTGTGGAAACACCTGTCGGGCCGTCGGGAACCACATCTCAGACGTGCCAGAACCATGTGCATGAGATGCTGGAACCACACCCCGAACAGACGGAAAACATCTGCCAGACCCGTCTGAACAACCTGCCGAGCACGCCGGAGCCACCTGCTCGACTCGCCGGAACCACCTACCTGACATGCCCAAATCACCAGCCGGGTATGCCAGAACCACTTGGCGGACACTCCGGAATCATCTGCCGGACATGCCGGAACCAGCTCTCAGACACACCAGAACCACGTGCCGGAGACGCCGGAAGCACCTGCCGAGCATGCCGGAGCCACCTGCTCGACTCGCCAGAAACACCTGCCGGACACGCCAAAATCACCTGCCGGGTACGCCAGAACCACCTGACGGACACTCCGAAATCACCTGTCGCACATACCGGAACCACCTCTCAGACGTGCCGGAAGCACGTGCCGGACACGCCGGAATCACCTACCGGACAGACCGGAACCACCTGCCGAGCACGCCGGAGCCACCTGTTCGACTCGCTGGAACCACCTGCCGGACAGGCCAATATCAACTGCTGGCTATGCCAGAACCACCTGGGGGACGGTCCGGAATCACCTGCCAGCCATGGCGGAACCACCTCTCAGACGTACCAGAACCACCTGCCGGAGAAGCTGGAAACACGTCCTGGACAGTCTGGAACCACCTGCCGGCCAAGCCTGAACCACCTGCCAAGCACAACGGAACAACCTGCCAGACACGCCAAAATCACCTGCGTGTTATGCCAGAACCACTTGGAGGACTCTCTGGGATGACCTGCCGGGCATGCCGGAACCACCTCTCAGACGTGCCAGAACCATGTGGCGGACAGTCCGGAATCACCTGTTGGGCATGCGCAACCACCTCTGAGACGTACCAGAACCACATGCCGTGCAGGCTGGAACCACCTACCGGACAGACCGGAATCACCTTTCGGGCATGCCGGAACCACCTGTCAGATGTGCCAGAAACACGTGCCGGAGACGCCGGAAGCACCTGCCAAGCACGTTGGAACCACCTGCTCAACTCGCCTGAACCACCTGCCGGACATGCCAAAATCACCTGCCGACTATGCCAGAACCACTTGGCGAACACTCCGGAATCACTTGCCGGGCATGCAGGAACCACCTCTCAGACATGCCAGAACCCCGTGCCAATGACCCCGGAAGCACCAGCCGAGCACGCCGGAACCACCTGCTCGACTCGCCAGAACCACCTGCCGATCACGCAAAAATCACCTGCCGGCTACGCCACAACCAGTTGGTGAACACTTTGGAATCACCTGCCAGGCTTGCTGGAACCACCTGCCAGTCATGCCAAAATCACCTGCCAACTACGCCAGAACCGCTTGGCGGACACTGCGGAAACACCTGTCGGGCCGGCTGGAACCACATCTCAGACGTGCCAGAAACGTGTTCATGAGATGCTGGAACCACACCCCGAACAGACGGATACCACCTGCCAGAACCGCCTGAACCACCTGCTGAGCACGCCGGAACCACCTGCTCGACTCACCGGTACCACCTCCCTGACACGCCAAAATCACCTGCTGGGTATGCCAGAACCACTTGGCGGACACTCCGGAATCATCTGCCGGACATGCCGGAACCAGCTCTCAGACACACCAGAACCAAGTGCCGGAGACGCCGGAAGCACCTGCCGAGCATGCCGGAGCCACCTGCTCGACTCGCCAGAAACACCTGCCGGACACGCCAAAATCACCTGCCGGGTATGCCAGAACCACCTGGCGGACACTACGGAATCACCTGCCGCGCATGCCGGAACCACCTCTCAGACGTGCCGGAAGCACGTGCCAGACACGCCGGAAACACCTACCGGACAGACCGGAACCACCTGCCAAGAACGCCGGAGCCACCTGTTCGACTCGCTGGAACCACCTGCCGGACAGGCCAATATCAACTGCTGGCTATGCCAGAACCACCTGGGGGACAGTCCGGGATCACCTGCCAGCCATGGCGGAACCACCTCTCAGACGTACCAGAACCACCTGCCGGAGAAGCTGGAAACACGTCCTGGACAGACTGGAACCACGTGACGGCCATGCCTGAACCACCTGCCGAGCACGGCGGAACCACCTGCCGGACACGCCAAAATCACCTGCGGGCTACGCCAGAACCACTTGGACGACTCTCCGAGATGACCTGCCGGGCATGTTGGAACCACCTCTCAGAGGTGCCAGAAGCACATGGCGGACAGTCCGGAATCACCTGTTGGGCATACGCAACCACCTCTGAGACGTACCAGAACCACGTGCCGTGCACGCCGGAACCACCTACCGGACAGACCGGAATCAACTTTTGGGCATGCCGGAACCACCAGTCAGATGTGCCAGAAACACGTGCCGGAGACGCCGGAAGCACCTGCCGAGCACGTCGCAACCACCTGCTCAACTCGCCTGAACCACCTGCCGGACACGCCAAAATCACCTGCCCGCTACACCAGCACCACTTCGGGGACAAGCCGGAATCACGTGAGGGGCATGCCGGCACAGCCTCTCAGACTGAACCTCGTGCCGGACACCACAGAACCACCTGCCGGACAGACCGGAACCACCTGCCGGACACGCCGGAACCACCGGCTCGACCCGCCGGAACGACCGCTTGACATGCAAAATCACCTGCCGGCTACGCCGGAAACACTTGGCGAACACTCCGGAATCACCTGCCGGGCATGCCGGAACCACCTCTCAGATATGCCAGAACCACGTGCCAATGACCCCGGAAGCACCTGCCGAGCACGCCGGAACCACCTGCTCGACTCGCCAGAACCACCTGCCGGACACGCAAAAATCACCTGCCGGCTACGCCACAACCAGTTGGGGAACACTTCGGAATCACCTGCCGGGCTTGCTGGAACCACCTGCCGGTCATGCCAAAATCACCTGCCAACTACGCCAGTACCACTTGGTGGACACTGTGGAAACACCTGTCGGGCCGTCGGGAACCACATCTCAGACGTGCCAGAACCATGTGCATGAGATGCTGGAACCACACCCCGAACAGACGGAAAACATCTGCCAGACCCGTCTGAACAACCTGCCCAGCACGCCGGAGCCACCTGCTCGACTCGCCGGAACCACCTACCTGACATGCCCAAATCACCAGCCGGGTATGCCAGAACCACTTGGCGGACACTCCGGAATCATCTGCCGGACATGCCGGAACCAGCTCTCAGACACACCAGAACCACGTGCCGGAGACGCCGGAAGCACCTGCCGAGCATGCCGGAGCCACCTGCTCGACTCGCCAGAAACACCTGCCGGACACGCCAAAATCACCTGCCGGGTACGCCAGAACCACCTGACGGACACTCCGAAATCACCTGTCGCACATACCGGAACCACCTCTCAGACGTGCCGGAAGCACGTGCCGGACACGCCGGAATCACCTACCGGACAGACCGGAACCACCTGCCGAGCACGCCGGAGCCACCTGTTCGACTCGCTGGAACCACCTGCCGGACAGGCCAATATCAACTGCTGGCTATGCCAGAACCACCTGGGGGACGGTCCGGAATCACCTGCCAGCCATGGCGGAACCACCTCTCAGACGTACCAGAACCACCTGCCGGAGAAGCTGGAAACACGTCCTGGACAGTCTGGAACCACCTGCCGGCCAAGCCTGAACCACCTGCCAAGCACAACGGAACAACCTGCCAGACACGCCAAAATCACCTGCGTGTTATGCCAGAACCACTTGGAGGACTCTCTGGGATGACCTGCCGGGCATGCCGGAACCACCTCTCAGACGTGCCAGAACCATGTGGCGGACAGTCCGGAATCACCTGTTGGGCATGCGCAACCACCTCTGAGACGTACCAGAACCACATGCCGTGCAGGCTGGAACCACCTACCGGACAGACCGGAATCACCTTTCGGGCATGCCGGAACCACCTGTCAGATGTGCCAGAAACACGTGCCGGAGACGCCGGAAGCACCTGCCAAGCACGTTGGAACCACCTGCTCAACTCGCCTGAACCACCTGCCGGACATGCCAAAATCACCTGCCGACTATGCCAGAACCACTTGGCGAACACTCCGGAATCACTTGCCGGGCATGCAGGAACCACCTCTCAGACATGCCAGAACCCCGTGCCAATGACCCCGGAAGCACCAGCCGAGCACGCCGGAACCACCTGCTCGACTCGCCAGAACCACCTGCCGATCACGCAAAAATCACCTGCCGGCTACGCCACAACCAGTTGGTGAACACTTTGGAATCACCTGCCAGGCTTGCTGGAACCACCTGCCAGTCATGCCAAAATCACCTGCCAACTACGCCAGAACCGCTTGGCGGACACTGCGGAAACACCTGTCGGGCCGGCTGGAACCACATCGCAGACGTGCCAGAAACGTGTTCATGAGATGCTGGAACCACACCCCGAACAGACGGATACCACCTGCCAGAACCGCCTGAACCACCTGCTGAGCACGCCGGAACCACCTGCTCGACTCACCGGTACCACCTCCCTGACACGCCAAAATCACCTGCTGGGTATGCCAGAACCACTTGGCGGACACTCCGGAATCATCTGCCGGACATGCCGGAACCAGCTCTCAGACACACCAGAACCAAGTGCCGGAGACGCCGGAAGCACCTGCCGAGCATGCCGGAGCCACCTGCTCGACTCGCCAGAAACACCTGCCGGACACGCCAAAATCACCTGCCGGGTATGCCAGAACCACCTGGCGGACACTACGGAATCACCTGCCGCGCATGCCGGAACCACCTCTCAGACGTGCCGGAAGCACGTGCCAGACACGCCGGAAACACCTACCGGACAGACCGGAACCACCTGCCAAGAACGCCGGAGCCACCTGTTCGACTCGCTGGAACCACCTGCCGGACAGGCCAATATCAACTGCTGGCTATGCCAGAACCACCTGGGGGACAGTCCGGGATCACCTGCCAGCCATGGCGGAACCACCTCTCAGACGTACCAGAACCACCTGCCGGAGAAGCTGGAAACACGTCCTGGACAGACTGGAACCACGTGACGGCCATGCCTGAACCACCTGCCGAGCACGGCGGAACCACCTGCCGGACACGCCAAAATCACCTGCGGGCTACGCCAGAACCACTTGGACGACTCTCCGAGATGACCTGCCGGGCATGTTGGAACCACCTCTCAGAGGTGCCAGAAGCACATGGCGGACAGTCCGGAATCACCTGTTGGGCATACGCAACCACCTCTGAGACGTACCAGAACCACGTGCCGTGCACGCCGGAACCACCTACCGGACAGACCGGAATCAACTTTTGGGCATGCCGGAACCACCAGTCAGATGTGCCAGAAACACGTGCCGGAGACGCCGGAAGCACCTGCCGAGCACGTCGCAACCACCTGCTCAACTCGCCTGAACCACCTGCCGGACACGCCAAAATCACCTGCCCGCTACACCAGCACCACTTCGGGAACAAGCCGGAATCACGTGAGGGGCATGCCGGCACAGCCTCTCAGACTGAACCTCGTGCCGGACACCACAGAACCACCTGCCGGACAGACCGGAACCACCTGCCGGACACGCCGGAACCACCGGCTCGACCCGCCGGAACGACCGCTTGACATGCAAAATCACCTGGCGGCTACGCCGGAAACACTTGGCGAACACTCCGGAATCACCTGCCGGGCATGCCGGAACCACCTCTCAGATATGCCAGAACCACGTGCCAATGACCCCGGAAGCACCTGCCGAGCACGCCGGAACCACCTGCTCGACTCGCCAGAACCACCTGCTGGACACGCAAAAATCACCTGCCGGCTACGCCACAACCAGTTGGGGAACACTTCGGAATCACCTGCCGGGCTTGCTGGAACCACCTGCCGGTCATGCCAAAATCACCTGCCAACTACGCCAGTACCACTTGGTGGACACTGTGGAAACACCTGTCGGGCCGTCGGGAACCACATCTCAGACGTGCCAGAACCATGTGCATGAGATGCTGGAACCACACCCCGAACAGACGGAAAACATCTGCCAGACCCGTCTGAACAACCTGCCCAGCACGCCGGAGCCACCTGCTCGACTCGCCGGAACCACCTACCTGACATGCCCAAATCACCAGCCGGGTATGCCAGAACCACTTGGCGCACACTCCGGAATCATCTGCCGGACATGCCGGAACCAGCTCTCAGACACACCAGAACCACGTGCCGGAGACGCCGGAGGCACCTGCCGAGCATGCCGGAGCCACCTGCTCGACTCGCCAGAAACACCTGCCGGACACGCCAAAATCACCTGCCGGGTACGCCAGAACCACCTGACGGACACTCCGAAATCACCTGTCGCACATACCGGAACCACCTCTCAGACGTGCCGGAAGCACGTGCCGGACACGCCGGAATCACCTACCGGACAGACCGGAACCAGCTGCCGAGCACGCCGGAGCCACCTGTTCGACTCGCTGGAACCACGTGCCGGACAGGCCAATATCAACTGCTGGCTATGCCAGAACCACCTGGGGGACGGTCCGGAATCACCTGCCAGCCATGGCGGAACCACCTCTCAGACGTACCAGAACCACCTGCCGGAGAAGCTGGAAACACGTCCTGGACAGTCTGGAACCACCTGCCGGCCAAGCCTGAACCACCTGCCAAGCACAACGGAACAACCTGCCAGACACGCCAAAATCACCTGCGTGTTATGCCAGAACCACTTGGAGGACTCTCTGGGATGACCTGCCGGGCATGCCGGAACCACCTCTCAGACGTGCCAGAACCATGTGGCGGACAGTCCGGAATCACCTGTTGGGCATGCGCAACCACCTCTGAGACGTACCAGAACCACATGCCGTGCAGGCTGGAACCACCTAGCGGACAGACCGGAATCACCTTTCGGGCATGCCGGAACCACCTGTCAGATGTGCCAGAAACACGTGCCGGAGACGCCGGAAGCACCTGCCAAGCACGTTGGAACCACCTGCTCAACTCGCCTGAACCACCTGCCGGACATGCCAAAATCACCTGCCGACTATGCCAGAACCACTTGGCGAACACTCCGGAATCACTTGCCGGGCATGCAGGAACCACCTCTCAGACATGCCAGAACCCCGTGCCAATGACCCCGGAATCACCAGCCGAGCACGCCGGAACCACCTGCTCGACTCGCCAGAACCACCTGCCGATCACGCAAAAATCACCTGCCGGCTACGCCACAACCAGTTGGTGAAGACTTTGGAATCACCTGCCAGGCTTGCTGGAACCACCTGCCAGTCATGCCAAAATCACCTGCCAACTACGCCAGAACCGCTTGGCGGACACTGCGGAAACACCTGTCGGGCCGGCTGGAACCACATCGCAGACGTGCCAGAAACGTGTTCATGAGATGCTGGAACCACACCCCGAACAGACGGATACCACCTGCCAGAACCGCCTGAACCACCTGCTGAGCACGCCGGAACCACCTGCTCGACTCACCGGTACCACCTCCCTGACATGCCAAAATCACCTGCTGGGTATGCCAGAACCACTTGGCGGACACTCCGGAATCATCTGCCGGACATGCCGGAACCAGCTCTCAGACACACCAGAACCAAGTGCCGGAGACGCCGGAAGCACCTGCCGAGCATGCCGGAGCCACCTGCTCGACTCGCCAGAAACACCTGCCGGACACGCCAAAATCACCTGCCGGGTATGCCAGAACCACCTGGCGGACACTACGGAATCACCTGCCGCGCATGCCGGAACCACCTCTCAGACGTGCCGGAAGCACGTGCCAGACACGCCGGAAACACCTACCGGACATTCCGGAACCACCTGCCAAGAACGCCGGAGCCACCTGTTCGACTCGCTGGAACCACGTGCCGGACAGGCCAATATCAACTGCTGGCTATGCCAGAACCACCTGGGGGACAGTCCGGGATCACCTGCCAGCCATGGCGGAACCACCTCTCAGACGTACCAGAACCACCTGCCGGAGAAGCTGGAAACACGTCCTGGACAGACTGGAACCACGTGACGGCCATGCCTGAACCACCTGCTGAGCACGGCGGAACCACCTGCCGGACACGCCAAAATCACCTGCGGGCTACGCCAGAACCACTTGGACGACTCTCCGAAATGACCTGCCGGGCATGTTGGAACCACCTCTCAGACGTGCCAGAAGCACGTGGCGGACAGTCCGGAATCACCTGTTGGGCATACGCAACCACCTCTGACACGTACCAGAACCACGTGCCGTGCACGCCGGAACCACCTACCGGACAGACCGGAATCAACTTTTGGGCATGCCGGAACCACCAGTCAGATGTGCCAGAAACACGTGCCGGAGACGCCGGAAGCACCTGCCGAGCACGTCGCAACCACCTGCTCAACTCGCCTGAACCACCTGCCGGACACGCCAAAATCACCTGCCCGCTACACCAGCACCACTTCGCGGACAAGCCGGAATCACGTGAGGGGCATGCCGGCACAGCCTCTCAGACTGAACCTCGTGCCGGACACCACAGAACCACCTGCCGGACAGACCGGAACCACCTGCCGGACACGCCGGAACCACCGGCTCGACCCGCCGGAACCACCGCTGGACATGCAAAATCACCTGCCGGCTATGCCGGAAACACTTGGCGAACACTCCGGAATCACCTGCCGGGCATGCCGGAACCACCTCTCAGATATGCCAGAACCACGTGCCAATGACCCCGGAAGCACCTGCCGAGCACGCCGGAACCACCTGCTCGACTCGCCAGAACCACCTGCCGGACACGCAAAAATCACCTGCCGGCTACACCACAACCTGTTGGGGAACACTTCGGAATCACCTGCCGGGCTTGCTGGAACCACCTGCCGGTCATGCCAAAATCACCTGCCAACTACGCCAGTACCACTTGGCGGACACTGTGGAAACACCTGTCGGGCCGGCCGGAACCACATCTCAGACGTGCCAGAACCATGTGCATGAGATGCTGGAACCACACCACGAACAGACGGAAAACACCTGCCAGACCCGTCTGAACAACCTGCCGAGCACGCCGGAGCCACCTGCTCGACTCGCCGGAACCACCTACCTGACATGCCCAAATCACCAGCCGGGTATGCCAGAACCACTTGGCGGACACTCCGGAATCATCTGCCGGACATGCCGGAACCAGCTCTCAGACACACCAGAACCACGTGCCGGAGACGCCGGAAGCACCTGCCGAGCATGCCGGAGCCACCTGCTCGACTCGCCAGAAACACCTGCCGGACACGCCAAAATCACCTGCCGGGTACGCCAGAACCACCTGGCGGACACTCCGAAACCACCTGTCGCGCATGCCGGAACCACCTCTCAGACGTGCCGGAAGCACGTGCCGGACACGCCGGAATCACCTACCGGACAGACCGGAACCACCTGCCGAGCACGCCGGAGCCACCTGTTCAACTCGCTGGAACCACCTGCCGGACAGGCCAATATCAACTGCTGGCTAGGCCAGAACCACCTGGGGGACGGTCCGGAATCACCTGCCAGCCATGGCGGAACCACCTCTCAGACGTACCAGAACCACCTGCCGGAGAAGCTGGAAACACGTCCTGGACAGTCTGGAACCACCTGCCGGCCAAGCCTGAACCACCTGCCAAGCACAACGGAACAACCTGCCAGACACGCCAAAATCACCTGCGTGTTATGCCAGAACCACTTGGAGGACTCTCTGGGATGACCTGCCGGGCATGCCGGAACCACCTCTCAGACGTGCCAGAACCATGTGGCGGACAGTCCGGAATCACCTGTTGGGCATGCGCAACCACCTCTGAGACGTACCAGAACCACATGCCGTGCAGGCTGGAACCACCTAGCGGACAGACCGGAATCACCTTTCGGGCATGCCGGAACCACCTGTCAGATGTGCCAGAAACACGTGCCGGAGACGCCGGAAGCACCTGCCAAGCACGTTGGAACCACCTGCTCAACTCGCCTGAACCACCTGCCGGACATGCCAAAATCACCTGCCGACTATGCCAGAACCACTTGGCGAACACTCCGGAATCACTTGCCGGGCATGCAGGAACCACCTCTCAGACATGCCAGATCCCCGTGCCAATGACCCCGGAAGCACCAGCCGAGCACGCCGGAACCACCTGCTCGACTCGCCAGAACCACCTGCCGATCACGCAAAAATCACCTGCCGGCTACGCCACAACCAGTTGGTGAACACTTTGGAATCACCTGCCAGGCTTGCTGGAACCACCTGCCAGTCATGCCAAAATCACCTGCCAACTACGCCAGAACCGCTTGGCGGACACTGCGGAAACACCTGTCGGGCCGGCTGGAACCACATCGCAGACGTGCCAGAAACGTGTTCATGAGATGCTGGAACCACACCCCGAACAGACGGATACCACCTGCCAGAACCGCCTGAACCACCTGCTGAGCACGCCGGAACCACCTGCTCGACTCACCGGTACCACCTCCCTGACATGCCAAAATCACCTGCTGGGTATGCCAGAACCACTTGGCGGACACTCCGGAATCATCTGCCGGACATGCCGGAACCAGCTCTCAGACACACCAGAACCAAGTGCCGGAGACGCCGGAAGCACCTGCCGAGCATGCCGGAGCCACCTGCTCGACTCGCCAGAAACACCTGCCGGACACGCCAAAATCACCTGCCGGGTATGCCAGAACCACCTGGCGGACACTACGGAATCACCTGCCGCGCATGCCGGAACCACCTCTCAGACGTGCCGGAAGCACGTGCCAGACACGCCGGAAACACCTACCGGACATTCCGGAACCACCTGCCAAGAACGCCGGAGCCACCTGTTCGACTCGCTGGAACCACGTGCCGGACAGGCCAATATCAACTGCTGGCTATGCCAGAACCACCTGGGGGACAGTCCGGGATCACCTGCCAGCCATGGCGGAACCACCTCTCAGACGTACCAGAACCACCTGCCGGAGAAGCTGGAAACACGTCCTGGACAGACTGGAACCACGTGACGGCCATGCCTGAACCACCTGCTGAGCACGGCGGAACCACCTGCCGGACACGCCAAAATCACCTGCGGGCTACGCCAGAACCACTTGGACGACTCTCCGAAATGACCTGCCGGGCATGTTGGAACCACCTCTCAGACGTGCCAGAAGCACGTGGCGGACAGTCCGGAATCACCTGTTGGGCATACGCAACCACCTCTGAGACGTACCAGAACCACGTGCCGTGCACGCCGGAACCACCTACCGGACAGACCGGAATCAACTTTTGGGCATGCCGGAACCACCAGTCAGATGTGCCAGAAACACGTGCCGGAGACGCCGGAAGCACCTGCCGAGCACGTCGCAACCACCTGCTCAACTCGCCTGAACCACCTGCCGGACACGCCAAAATCACCTGCCCGCTACACCAACACCACTTCGGGGACAAGCCGGAATCACGTGAGGGGCATGCCGGCACAGCCTCTCAGACTGAACCTCGTGCCGGACACCACAGAACCACCTGCCGCACAGACCGGAACCACCTGCCGGACACGCCGGAACCACCGGCTCGACCCGCCGGAACGACCGCTGGACATGCAAAATCACCTGCCGGCTACGCCGGAAACACTTGGCGAACACTCCGGAATCACCTGCCGGGCATGCCGGAACCACCTCTCAGATATGCCAGAACCACGTGCCAATGACCCCGGAAGCACCTGCCGAGCACGCCGGAACCACCTGCTCGACTCGCCAGAACCACCTGCCGGACACGCAAAAATCACCTGCCGGCTACGCCACAACCAGTTGGGGAACACTTCGGAATCACCTGCCAGGCTTGCTGGAACCACCTGCCGGTCATGCCAAAATCACCTGCCAACTACGCCAGTACCACTTGGTGGACACTCCGGAATCATCTGCCGGACATGCCGGAACCAGCTCTCAGACACACCAGAACCACGTGCCGGAGACGCCGGAAGCACCTGCCGAGCATGCCGGAGCAACCGGCTCGACTCGCCAGAAACACCTGCCGGACACGCCAAAATCACCTGCCGGGTACGCCAGAACCACCTGGCGGACACTCCGAAACCACCTGTCGGGCATGCCGGTACCCCCTCTCAGACGTGCCGGAAGCACGTGCCGGACACGCCGGAATCACCTACCGGACAGACCGGAACCACCTGCCGAGCACGCCGGAGCCACCTGTTCGACTCGCTGGAACCACCTGCCGGACAGGCCAATATCAACTGCTGGCTATGCCAGAACCACCTGGGGGACGGTCCGGAATCACCTGCCAGCCATGGCGGAACCACCTCTCAGACGTACCAGAACCACCTGCCGGAGAAGCTGGAAACACGTCCTGGACAGTCTGGAACCACCTGCCGGCCAAGCCTGAACCACCTGCCAAGCACAACGGAACAACCTGCCAGACACGCCAAAATCACCTGCGTGTTATGCCAGAACCACTTGGAGGACTCTCTGGGATGACCTGCCGGGCATGCCGGAACCACCTCTCAGACGTGCCAGAACCATGTGGCGGACAGTCCGGAATCACCTGTTGGGCATGCGCAACCACCTCTGAGACGTACCAGAACCACATGCCGTGCAGGCTGGAACCACCTACCGGACAGACCGGAATCACCTTTCGGGCATGCCGGAACCACCTGTCAGATGTGCCAGAAACACGTGCCGGAGACGCCGGAAGCACCTGCCAAGCACGTTGGAACCACCTGCTCAACTCGCCTGAACCACCTGCTGGACATGCCAAAATCACCTGCCGACTATGCCAGAACCAGTTGGCGAACACTCCGGAATCACTTGCCGGGCATGCAGGAACCACCTCTCAGACATGCCAGAACCCCGTGCCAATGACCCCGGAAGCACCAGCCGAGCACGCCGGAACCACCTGCTCGACTCGCCAGAACCACCTGCCGATCACGCAAAAATCACCTGCCGGCTACGCCACAACCAGTTGGTGAACACTTTGGAATCACCTGCCAGGCTTGCTGGAACCACCTGCCAGTCATGCCAAAATCACCTGCCAACTACGACAGAACCGCTTGGCGGACACTGTGGAAACACCTGTCGGGCCGGCTGGAACCACATCTCAGACGTGCCAGAAACGTGTTCATGAGATGCTGGAACCACACCCCGAACAGACGGATACCACCTGCCAGAACCGCCTGAACCACCTGCTGAGCACGCCGGAACCACCTGCTCGACTCACCGGTACCACCTCCCTGACACGCCAAAATCACCTGCTGGGTATGCCAGAACCACTTGGCGGACACTCCGGAATCATCTGCCGGACATGCCGGAACCAGCTCTCAGACACACCAGAACCAAGTGCCGGAGACGCCGGAAGCACCTGCCGAGCATGCCGGAGCCACCTGCTCGACTCGCCAGAAACACCTGCCGGACACGCCAAAATCACCTGCCGGGTATGCCAGAACCACCTGGCGGACACTACGGAATCACCTGCCGCGCATGCCAGAACCACCTCTCAGACGTGCCGGAAGCACGTGCCAGACACGCCGGCAACACCTACCGGACATTCCGGAACCACCTGCCAAGAACGCCGGAGCCACCTGTTCGACTCGCTGGAACCACCTGCCAGACAGGCCAATATCAACTGCTGGCTATGCCAGAACCACCTGGGGGACAGTCCGGGATCACCTGCCAGCCATGGCGGAACCACCTCTCAGACGTACCAGAACCACCTGCCGGAGAAGCTGGAAACACGTCCTGGACAGACTGCAACCACGTGACGGCCATGCCTGAACCACCTGCCGAGCACGGCGGAACCACCTGCCGGACACGCCAAAATCACCTGCGGGCTACGCCAGAACCACTTGGACGACTCTCCGAAATGACCTGCCGGGCATGTTGGAACCACCTCTCAGACGTGCCAGAAGCACGTGGCGGACAGTCCGGAATCACCTGTTGGGCATACGCAACCACCTCTGACACGTACCAGAACCACGTGCCGTGCACGCCGGAACCACCTACCGGACAGACCGGAATCAACTTTTGGGCATGCCGGAACCACCAGTCAGATGTGCCAGAAACACGTGCCGGAGACGCCGGAAGCACCTGCCGAGCACGTCGCAACCACCTGCTCAACTCGCCTGAACCACCTGCCGGACACGCCAAAATCACCTGCCCGCTACACCAGCACCACTTCGGGGACAAGCCGGAATCACGTGAGGGGCATGCCGGCACAGCCTCTCAGACTGAACCTCGTGCCGGACACCACAGAACCACCTGCCGGACACGCCGGAACCACCGGCTCGAACCGTCGGAACGACCGCTGGACATGCAAAATCACCTGCCGGCTATGCCGGAAACACTTGGCGAACACTCCGGAATCACCTGCCGGGCATGCCGGAACCACCTCACAGATATGCGAGAACCACGTGCCAATGACCCCGGAAGCACCTGCCGAGCACGCCGGAACCACCTGCTCGACTCGCCAGAACCACCTGCCGGACACGCAAAAATCACCTGCCGGCTACGCCACAACCAGTTGGGGAACACTTCGGAATCACCTGCCGGGCTTGCTGGAACCACCTGCCGGTCATGCCAAAATCACCTGCCAACTACGCCAGTACCACTTGGCGGACACTGTGGAAACACCTGTCGGGCCTGCCGGAACCACATCTCAGACGTGCCCGAACCATGTGCATGAGATGCTGGAACCACACCCCGAACAGACGGAAAACACCTGCCAGACCCGTCTGAACAACGTGCCGAGCACGCCGGAGCCACCTGCTCGACTCGCCGTAACCACCTACCTGACATGCCCAAATCACCAGGCGGGTATGCCAGAACCACTTGGTGGACACTCCGGAATCATCTGCCGGACATGTCGGAACCAGCTCTCAGACACACCAGAACCACGTGCCGGAGACGCCGGAAGCACCTGCCGAGCATGCCGGAGCCACCTGCTCGACTCGCCAGAAACACCTGCCGGACACGCCAAAATCACCTGCCGGGTACGCCAGAACCACCTGGCGGACACTCCGAAACCACCTGTCGCGCATGCCGGAACCACCTCTCAGACGTGCCGGAAGCACGTGCCGGACACGCCGGAATCACCTACCGGACAGACCGGAACCACCTGCCGAGCACGCCGGAGCCACCTGTTCGACTCGCTGGAACCACCTGCCGGACAGGCCAATATCAACTGCTGGCTATGCCAGAACCACCTGGGGGACGGTCCGGAATCACCTGCCAGCCATGGCGGAACCACCTCTCAGACGTACCAGAACCACCTGCCGGAGAAGCTGGAAACACGTCCTGGACAGTCTGGAACCACC
>NW_027227256.1:0-15677 GCF_037783145.1 Equus przewalskii
GCCGGAGAAGCTGGAAACACGTCCTGGACAGTCTGGAACCACCTGCCGGCCAAGCCTGAACCACCTGCCAAGCGCAACGGACACGCTACAGAGCATCAGCCAAAATCACCTGCGGGTCATGCCAGAACCACCTGGAGGCCTCTCTGGGATGCACCTTGCACGGGCATGCCGGAACCACCTCTTCAGACGTGCTCAGAGCCCTGTGGCGGACAGTCCGGAAATCACCCTGTTGGGCATGCGCAACCGACACTCCTGAGACGCACCAGAACCAGATGCCCGGAGCTGGAACCACGGACCGGACAGACCGGAATGACCTTTCGGGCAGTGCCGGAACCACCTGTGAGATGTGCCAGAAACACGTGCCGGAGACGCCGGAGCACCTGCCAAGCACGTTGGAACCACCTGCTCAACTCGCCTGAACCACCTGCCGGACATGCAAAATCACCTGCCGACTACGCCAGAACCACTTGGCGAACACTCCGGAATCACTTGCCGGGCATGCAGGAACCACCTCTCAGACATGCCAGAACCCCGTGCCAATGACCCCGGAAGCACCAGCCGAGCACGCCGGAACCACCTGCTCGACTCGCCAGAACCACCTGCCGATCACGCCAAAAATCACCTGCCGGCTACGCCACGACCAGTTGGTGAACACTCTTGGAATCACCTGCCAGGGCTTGCTGGAACCACCTGCCAGTCATGCCAAAATCACCTGCCAACTACGCCAGAACCGCTTGGCGGACACTGCGGAAACACCTGTCGGGCCGGCTGGAACCACATCTCAGACGTGCCAGAAGCGTGTTCATGAGATGCTGGAACCACACCCCGAACAGACGGATACCACCTGCCAGAACCGCCTGAACCACCTGCTGAGCACGCCGTAAACCACCTGCTCGACTCACCGGTACCACCTCCCTGACACGCCAAAATCACCTGCTGGGTATGCCAGAACCACTTGGCGGCAGACCCCCGGAATCATCTGCCGGCCATGCCGGAACCAGCTCTCAGCACACCAGAACCAAGTGCCGGAGCACCTGCCGAGCATGCCGGAGCCACCTGCTCGACTCGCCAGAAACACCTGCCGGACACGCCAAAATCACCTGCCGGGTATGCCAGAACCACCTGGCGGACACTACGGAATCACCTGGCCGCGCATGCCGGAACCACCTCTTCACGTGCCGGAAGCACGTGCCGGACATGCCGGAAATCACCTACCGGACAGACCGGAACCACCTGCCGAGCACGCCGGAGCCACCTGTTCGACTCGCTGGGAACCACCTGCCGGACAGGCCAGGATCCGGACGCCGGCTGATGCCAGAACCACCTGGGGGACGGTCCGGAATCACCTGCCAGCCATGGCGGAACCACCTCTAAGACGTACCAGAGCCACCTGCCGGAAGCCTGGAAACACGTCCTGGACAGTCTGGAACCACCTGCCGGCCAAGCCTGAACCACCTGCCAAGCGCAACGGAACAACCTGCCAGACACGCCAAAATCACCTGGCGGGCTACGCCAGAACCACTTGGAGGACTCTCCGAAATGACCTGCCGGGCATGTTCTTAAACCTCACCTCTCAGACGTGCCAGAAGCATGTGGCGGACAGTCCGGAATCACCTGTTGGGCATACGCAACCACCAACACGTACCAGAACCACGTGCCGTGCACGCCGGAACCACCTACCGGACAGACCGGAATCAACTTTTGGGCATGCCGGAACCACCAGTCAGATGTGCCAGAAACACGTGCCGGAGACGCCGGAAGCACCTGCCGAGCACGTCGCAACCACCTGCTCTAGCTCACCTGAACCACCTGCCACACATGCCAAAATCACCTGCCCGCTACACCAGCACCACTTCGGGGACAAGCCGGAATCACGTGAGGGGCATGCCGGCACAGCCTCTCAGACTGAACCGGGCCGGGACACCACAGAACCACCTGCCGGACAGACCGGGGACCTCGGCACACGCCGGAACCACCGGCTCGACTCGCCGGAACGACCCTCGGACATGCAAAATCACCTGCCGACTACGCCGGAACCACTTGGTGAATACTCCGGAAATCACTTGCCGGGCATGCAGGAACCACCTCTCAGATATGCCAGAACCACGTGCCAATGACCCCGGAAACACCAGCCGAGCACGCCGGGACCAACTGTCGACTCGCCAGAACCACCTGCCGGACACGCAAAAATCACCTGCCGGCTACGCCACAACCAGTTGGGGGCACACTTCGGAATCACCTGCCGGGCTTGCCGAACCCACCTGCCGGTCATGCAAAATCACCTGCCAACTACGCCAGTACCCTTGGCGGACACTGGAAAAACTGTCGGGCCGGCCGGAACCACATCTCAGACGTGCCAGAACCTGTGCTGAGATGCGTGAATTAATCTCGAACAGACTGGAAACCACCTGCCAGACACCGTCTGAACCACCTGCTGAGCACGCCGGAGCCACCTGCTCGAGGACTCGCCGGCAACCACCTACCTGACATGCCCAAATCACCAGCCGGGTATGCCAGAACCACTTGGCGGACACTCCGGAATCATCTGTGGACATGCCGGAACCAGCTCTCAGACACACCAGAACCACGTGCCGGAGACGCCGGAAGCACCTGCCGAGCATGCCGGAGCCACCTGCTCGACTCGCCAGAAACACCTGCCGGACACCAAAATCACCTGCCGGGTACGCCAGAACCACCTGGCGGACACTCCGAAATCACCTGTCGCGCATGCCGGGACCACCCCGACGTGCCGGAAGCACGGTGCGGACACGCCGGAATCACCTACCGGACAGACCGGAACCACCTGCCGAGCACGCCGGAGCCACCTGTTCGACTCGCTGGAACCTACCTGCCGGACAGGCCAATATCAACTGCTGGCTATGCCAGAACCACCTGGGGGACGGTCCGGCAATTACCTGCCAGCCATGGCGGAACCACCTCTCAAGACGTACCAGAACCACCTGCCGGAGAAGCTGGAAACACGTCCTGGACAGTCTGGAACCACCTGCCGGCCAAGCCTGAACCACCTGCCGAAGCACAACGGAACAACCTGCCAGACACGCCAAAATCACCTGCGTGTTATGCCAGAACCACTTGGAGGACTCTCCGGGATGACCTGCCGGGCATGCCGGAACCACCTCTCAGACGTGCCAGAACCATGTGGCGGACAGTCCGGAATCACCTGTTGGGCATGCTCAACCACCTCTGAGACGTACCAGAACCACATGCCGTGCAGGCTGGAACCACCTACCGGACAGACCGGAATCACCTTTCGGGAACTCCCGCACTCACCTGTCAGATGTGCCAGAAACACGTGCCGGAGACGCCGGAAGCACCTGCCAAGCACGTTGGAACCACCTGCTCAACTCGCCTGAACCACCTGCCGGACATGCCAAAATCACCTGCCGACTATGCCAGAACCACTTGGGCGAACACTCCGGAGGATCACTTGCCGGGCATGCAGGAACCACCCTCTCAGACATGCCAAGAACCCCGTGCCAATGACCCCGGAAGCACCAGCCGAGCACGCCGGGACACCTGCTCGACTCGCCAGAACCACCTGCCGATCACGCAAAAATCACCTGCCGGCTACGCCACAACCAGTTGGTGAACACTTTGGAATCACCTGCCAGGCTTGCTGGAACCACCTGCCAGTCATGCCAAAATCACCTGCCAACTACGCCAGAACCGCTTGGCGGACACTGCGGAAACACCTGTCGGGCCGGCTGGAACCACATCTCAGACGTGCCAGAAACGTGTTCATGAGATGCTGGAACCACACCCCGAACAGACGGATACCACCTGCCAGAACCGCCTGAACCACCTGCTGAGCACGCCGGAACCACCTGCTCGACTCACCGGTACCACCTCCCTGGACGCTAAAATCACCTGCTGGGTATGCCAGAACCACTTGGCGGACACTCCGGAATCATCTGCCGGCCATGCCGGAACCAGCTCTCAGACACACCAGAACCAAGTGCCGGAGACGCCGGAAGCACCTGCCGAGCATGCCGGAGCCACCTGTCGAGTCGCCAGAAACACCTGCCGGACACGCCAAAATCACTCTGCCGGGTATGCCAGAACCACCTGGCGGATCACTCCCGATTCACCTGCCGCGCATGCCGGAACCACCTCTCCGACGTGCCGGAGCACGTGCCGGCACGCCGGAACACCTGGACCAGGATCCGGAACCACCTGCCAAGGACGCCGGAGCCACCTGTTCGACTCGCTGGAACCACCTGCCGGACAGGCCAATATCAACTGCTGGCTATGCCAGAACCACCTGGGGGACAGTCGCGGATCACCTGCCAGCCATGGGGCGGAACCACCTCCTCAGACGTACCAGAACCACCTGCCGGAGAAGCTGGAAACACGTCCTGGACAGACTGGAACCACGTGACGGCCATGCCCGAACCACCTGCCGAGCACGGTGGAACCACCAGTCCCGAAATTGCAAAATCACCTGGGGCGACGCCAGAACCACTTGGACGACTCTTCGAAATGACCGGCCGGGCATGTTGGATTAGCTCCAGACGTGCCAGAAGCACGTGGCGGACAGTCCGGAATCACCTGTTGTGTATACGCAACCACCTCTGACACGTACCAGAACCAGGTGCCTGCAGCGGGAACCACCTACCGGTCAGACCGGAATCAACTTTTGGGCATGCGGAAAGACCAGTCAGATGTACCAGAAATACACTCCGGAGAGCGCCGGAAGCACCTCAGCCGCGCCCACTGCTGGGCCAACTCGCCTGAGACACCACCTGCCGGACACGCCAAAATCACCTGCCCGCTACCCCAGCACCACTTCGGGGACAAGCGATTCACGCGAGGGGCAGGGCCGGCACAGCCTCTCAGACTGAACCCTGCCGGACACCACAGAACCACCTGTCGCAGATCCGGACTCACCTGCCGGACACGCCGAAATGACCGGCTCGACCCCTTAACGACCGCTGGACAAGCAAAATCACCGTCGGCTACGCCGGAAACACTTGGCGAACACTCCGGAATCAACTGCCGGGCATGCCGGAACCACCTCGATATGTATGCAGAACCACTTACCAATGACCCCGGAAACACCTCCGAGCACGCCGGAACCACCTGCTCCGAGCTCCAGAACCACCTGCGCGACACGCAAAAATCACCTGCCGGCTACGTCCCGACAACCAGTTGGGAAACACTTCGGAATCACCTGCCGGGCTTGCTGGAACCACCTGCCGGTCATGCACATCATGACTTACGCCAGTACCACTTGGTGGCCGTGGAAAGCACCTGTCGGGCCGGAACCACATCTCAGACGTGCCAGAACCATGTGCATGAGATGCTGGAACCACACCCCGAACAGACGGAAAACACTTGCCACAGCCGGGTCCAACAACTCCGAGCACGCCGGAGCCACCTGCTCGACTCGCCGGAACCATACCCTGACATGCCCAATCACCAGCGGTATGCCAGAACCACTTGGCCGGACCTCCGGAATCATCTGCCGGACAGGCCGGCACCAGCTCGAGACCACAACCACGTGTCGGAGACGCCGGAAGCCGAGCATGCCGGAGCCACCTGCTCGGACTCGCCAGCCAGACCTGCCGGACACGCCAAAATGACACGGTGCCGGGTACGGAACCACCTGGCGGACACTCCGAAATCACCTGTCGCGCATGAACCTCCGACACGTGCCGGAGCACGTGCCGGACGCCGGAATGCACTACCGGAGATACCGGAACCAACTGCCGAGCACGCCGGAGCCACCTGTTCGACTCGTGGAACCACCTGCCGGAGGCCAATATCAACTGCTGGCTATGCCAGAACCACCTGGGGGACGGTCCGGAATCACCTGCCAGCCATGGCGCGAACCACCTCTAGACGTACCAGAACCACCTGCCGGAGAAGCTGGAACACCGTCTGGACAGAGCTGGAACTCCACCTGCCGGCCAAGCCGAACCACCTCCAACGCAACGGAACAACCTGCCAGACACGCCAAAATCACCTGCGTGTTATGCCAGAACCACTTGGAGGACTCTCGGGATGACTGAGCCGGGGATGCATCGGAAGGACACCTCGAGAGTGTGAAATCATGTGGCGGAGTCCCGGAATCACCTGTTGGGGGCATGCGAACCACCTCTGAGACGTACCAGAACACATGCCGTGCAGGCTGGAAGCACCTACCGGACACGGAATTACCTTGGGCATGCGGAAGTGCCTGTCAGGTGTGCCAGAAACACGTGCCGGAGACGCCGGAGCACCGTCAAGGCACGGTTGGGACCATGGTCAAGTTCCTCGCCACCACCTGCCGGATATCACTGCCAAGACTATGCCCAGAACCACTTGCTGAACTTGCGGAATCCATGCCGGGCATGCAGGAACCACCTCTCAGACATGCCAGAACCCCGTGCCAATGACCCCGAAGCACCAGCCGAGTACGCCGGAACCACCTGCTCGATTCGCCAGAACCACCTGCCGATCACGCAAAAATCACCTGCCGGCTACGCCACAACCAGTTGGTGAACACTTTGGAATCACCTGCCAGGCTTGCTGGAACCACCTGCCAGTCATGCCAAAATCACCTGCCAACTACGCCAGAACCGCTTGGCGGACACTGCGGAAATACTGTCGGGCCGGCTGGAACCAACATCTGACGTGCCAGAACGTGTTCATGAGATGCTGGAACACACCCCGAACATACGGGAACCACTGCCAGAATCGCCTGAACACCTGCGAGCACGTCGGAACCACTGCCGACTCGCACCGATCACTACCCTGACACGCCAAAATCACTGGCTGGGATGCCAGAACCACTTGGCGGACATCCGGAATCACTGCCGGACATGCGGAACCAGCTCAGACACACCAGAACCACAGTGCGCGAGACGCCGGAGCAACTGCCGAGCATGCCGGAGCCACTGGCCGACTCGCGAAACACTGGCCGGACACGCCAAAATCATGGCCGGGTATGCCAGAACCACTGGCGGACATTCCGGAATCACTGGCCGCGCATGCCGGAACCACCTCCACGACGTGCGGAAGCACGTGCCAGACACGCCGGAAACACCTACGGACAGACGGAACCAGCCTGCCGAGGACGCCGGAGCCACTGTTCGATCTCGCTGGGATCATCTGCCGGACAGGCCAATATCCAACTGCTGGCTATGCCAGAACCACCTGGGACAGTCCGGGATCACCTGCCAGCCATGGCGGAACCACCTCTCAGACGTACCAGAACCACCTGCCGGAGAAGCTGGAAACACGTCCTGGACAGACTGGAACCACGTGACGGCCATGCCTGAACCACCTGCCGAGCACGGCGGAACCACCTGCCGGACACGGCCAAATCACCTGCGGGCTACGCCAGAACCACTTGGACGACTCTCGAATGACCTGGCCGGGCATGTTGGAACTCACCTCCAGACGTGCCAGAAGCACGTGGCGGACAGTCCGGAATCACTGTTGGGCATACGAACCACCTCTGAGACGGACCAGAACCACGTGCCGTGCACGCCGGAACCACCTACCGGACAGACCGGAATCAACTTTTGGGCATGCCGGAACCACGAGTCAGATGTGCCAGAAACACGTGCCGGAGACGCCGGAAGCACCTGCCGAGCACGTCGAACCACCTGCTCCACTCGCCTGAACCACCTGCCGGACACGCCAAAATCACCTGCCCGCGACACTCAGCACCACTTCGGGACAAGCCGGAATCACGTGAGGGCATGCCGGCACAGCCTCTAGACTGAACCTCGTGCCGGACACCACAGAACCACCTGCCGGACAGCCGGAACCACCTGCCGGACACGCCGGAACCATCGGCTCGACCCGCCGGAACGACCGCTGGACATGCAAATCACTGCCGGCTACGCCGGAAACACTGCGAACACTTCGGAATCACCTGCCGGGCATGCCGGAACCACCTCCACAGATGCCAGAACCACGTGCCAATGACCCGGAAAGCACTGGCCGAGCACGCCGGAACCACTGCTCCGACCCGCCAGAACCACCTGGCCGACACGCAAAATCACTGGCCGGCTACGCCACAACCAGTTGGGGAGACTTCGGAATCACCTGCCGGGCTTGCTGGAACCACCTGCCGGTCATGCCAAATCACCTGCCAACTACGCCAGATACCACTTGGCGGACACTGTGGAACACTGTCGGGCCGGCCGGAACCACATCTCAGACGTGCCAGAACCATGTGCATGAGATGCTGGAACCACACCCCGACAGACGGAAAACACCTGCCAGACCCGTCTGAACCACCTGCCGAGCACGCCGGAGCCACTCTGCTCGACTCCGCCGGAACCACCTGACCTGACATGCCAAATCACCAGCCGGGTATGCCAGAACCACTGGCGGACACTCCGGAACTCACTGCCGGACATGCCGGAACCAGCCTCAGACACACCAGAACCACGTGCCGGAGACGCCGGAAGCACCTGCCGAGCATGCCGGAGCCACCTGCTCGACCCGCCAGAACACCTGCCGGACACGCCAAAATCACCTGCCGGGTACGCCAGAACCACCTGGCGGACACTCGGAACCACCTGTCGCGCATGCCGGAACCACCTCTCAGACGTGCCGGAAGCACGTGCCGGACACGCCGGAATCACCTACCGGACAGACCGGAACCACCTGCCGAGCACGCCGGAGCCACTGTCGACTCGCTGGAACCACCTGCCGGACAGGCCAATATCAACTGCTGGCTATGCCAGAACCACCTGGGACGGTCGGAATCACCTGCCAGCCATGGCGGAACCACCTCTCAGACGGACCAGAACCACCTGCCGGAGAAGCTGGAACACGTCCTGGACAGTCTGGAACCACCTGCCGGCCAAGCCTGAACCACCTGCCAAGCACAACGGAACAACCTGCCAGACACGCCAAAATCACCTGCGGGTTATGCCAGAACCACTTGGAGGACTCTCGGGATGACCTGCCGGGATGCCGGAACCACCTCTCAGACGTGCCAGAACCATGTGGCGGACAGTCCGGAATCACCTGTTGGGCATGCGCAACCACCTCTGAGACGGTACCAGAACCACATGCCGTGCAGGCTGGAACCACCTGACCGGACAGACCGGAATCACCTTTCGGGCATGCCGGAACCACTGTCAGATGTGCCAGAAACACGTGCCGGAGACGCCGGAAGCACCTGCCAAGCACGTTGGAACCACCTGCCGAACTCGCCTGAACCACCTGCCGGACATGCCAAAATCACCTGCCGACTATGCCAGAACCACTTGGCGAACACTCCGGAATCACTTGCCGGGCATGCAGGAACCACCTCTCAGACATGCCAGAACCCGGTGCCAATGACCCGGAAGCACCAGCCGAGCACGCCGGAACCACCTGGCTCGACTCGCCAGAACCACCTGCCGATCACGCAAAAATCACCTGTCGGCTGACGCCAGAACCAGTCGGCGAACACTTTGGAATCACCTGCCAGGCTCTGCTGGAACCACCTGCCAGTCATGCCAAAATCACCTGCCAACTACGCCAGAACGCTTGGCGGACACTGCGGAAACACTGTCGGGCCGGCTGGAACCACATCTCAGACGTGCCAGAAACGTGTTCATGAGATGCTGGAACCACACCCCGAACAGACGGATAACCACCTGCCAGAACCGCCTGAACCACTGTGCCGAGCACGCCGGAACCACTGCTCGACTCACCGGAACCACCTCCTGACACGCCGAAATCACCTGCTGGGTATGCCAGAACCACTTGGCGGACACTCCGGAATCATCTGCCGGACATGCCGGAACCAGCTCCAGACACACCAGAACCAAGTGCCGGAGACGCCGGAAGCACTGCCGAGCATGCCGGAGCCACTGCTCGACTCCGCCAGAAACACCTGCCGGACACGCCAAAATCACCTGCCGGGTACGCCAGAACCACTGGCGGACACTACGGAATCACCTGCCGCGCATGCCGGAACCACCTCCGACACGTGCCGGAAGCACGTGCCAGACACGCCGGAAACACCTACCGGACAGACCGGAACCACCTGCCAAGAACGCCGGAGCCACTGTTCGACTCGCTGGAACCACCTGCCGGACAGGCCAATATCAACTGCTGGCTATGCCAGAACCACCTGGGGGACAGTCCGGGATCACCTGCCAGCCATGGCGGAACCACCTCCAGACGGACCAGAACCACCTGCCGGAGAAGCTGGAAACACGTCCTGGACAGACTGGAACCACGTGACGGCCATGCCTGAACCACCTGGCCGAGCACGGCGGAACCACCTGCCGGACACGCCAAATCACCTGCGGGCTGACGCCAGAACCACTTGGACGACTCTCCGAATGACCTGCCGGGCATGTCTGGAACCACCTCCAGACGTGCCAGAAGCACGTGGCGGACAGTCCGGAATCACCTGTTGGGCATACGAACCACCTCTGAGACGGACCAGAACCACGTGCCGTGCACGCCGGAACCACCTGACCGGACAGACCGGAATCAACTTTCGGGCATGCCGGAACCACCAGTCAGATGTGCCAGAAACACGTGCCGGAGACGCCGGAAGCACTGCCGAGCACGTCGCAACCACTGCTCGAACCGCCTGAACCATCTGCCGGACACGCCAAAATCGACCTGCCGCGACACCAGCACCACTTCGGGGACAAGCCGGAATCACGTGAGGGGCATGCCGGCACAGCCTCTAGACTGAACCTCGTGCCGGACACCACAGAACCACCTGCCGGACAGACCGGAACCACCTGCCGGACACGCCGGAACCATCGGCTCGACCGTCGGAACGACGCTGGACATGCAAAATCACCTGCCGGCTACGTCGGAAACACTTGGCGAACACTCGGAATCACCTGCCGGGCATGCCGGAACCACCTCTCGACAGATGCCAGAACCACGTGCCAATGACCCCGGAAGCACCTGCCGAGCACGCCGGAACCACTGGCCGACTCCGCCAGAACCACCTGCCGGACACGCAAAAATCACTGCCGGCTACGCCACAACCAGTTGGGGAACACTTCGGAATCACCTGCCGGGCTTGCTGGAACCACCTGCCGGTCATGCCAAATCACCTGCCAACTACGCCAGTACCACTTGGCGGACACTGTGGAAACACTGTCGGGCCGGCCGGAACCACATCTCAGACGTGCCAGAACCATGTGCATGAGATGCTGGAACCACACCCCGAACAGACGGAAACACCTGCCAGACCCGTCTGAACAACCTGCCGAGCACGCCGGAGCCACTGCTCGACTCGCCGGAACCACCTGACCTGACATGCCCAAATCACCAGCCGGGTATGCCAGAACCACTTGGCGGACACTCCGGAATCATCTGCCGGACATGCCGGAACCAGCTCTCAGACACACCAGAACCACGTGCCGGAGACGCCGGAAGCACCTGCCGAGCATGCCGGAGCCACCTGCTCGACTCGCCAGAAACACCTGCCGGACACGCCAAAATCACCTGCCGGGTACGCCAGAACCACCTGGCGGACACTCGAAACCACCTGTCGCGCATGCCGGAACCACCTCCAGACGTGCCGGAAGCACGTGCCGGACACGCCGGAATCACCGACCGGACAGACCGGAACCACCTGCCGAGCACGCCGGAGCCACTGGTCGACTCGCTGGAACCACCTGCCGGACAGGCCAATATCAACTGCTGGCTATGCCAGAACCACCTGGGACGGTCCGGAATCACCTGCCAGCCATGGCGGAACCACCTCCAGACGTACCAGAACCACCTGCCGGAGAAGCTGGAAACACGTCCTGGACAGTCTGGAACCACCTGCCGGCCAAGCCTGAACCACCTGCCAAGCACAACGGAACAACCTGCCAGACACGCCAAAATCACCTGCGGGTTATGCCAGAACCATCTGGAGGACTCTGGGATGACCTGCCGGGCATGCCGGAACCACCTCTCAGACGGTGCCAGAACCATGTGGCGGACAGTCCGGAATCACCTGGTTGGGCATGCGCAACCACCTCTGAGACGTACCAGAACCACATGCCGTGCAGGCTGGAACCACTGACCGGACAGACCGGAATCACCTTTCGGGCATGCCGGAACCACTGTCAGATGTGCCAGAACACGTGCCGGAGACGTCGGAAGCACTGCCAAGCACGTTGGAACCATCTGCTCAACTCGCCTGAACCACCTGCCGGACATGCCAAAATCACCTGCCGACTATGCCAGAACCACTGGCGAACACTCGGAATCACTTGCCGGGCATGCAGGAACCACCTCTCAGACATGCCAGAACCCGTGCCAATGACCCGGAAGCACCAGCCGAGCACGCCGGAACCACCTGCTCGACTCCGCCAGAACCACCTGCCGATCACGCAAAAATCACCTGCCGGCTACGCCACAACCAGTTGGCGAACACTTTGGAATCACCTGCCAGGCTCTGCTGGAACCACCTGCCAGTCATGCCAAAATCACCTGCCAACTACGCCAGAACCGCTTGGCGGACACTGCGGAAACACTGTCGGGCCGGCTGGAACCACATCTCAGACGTGCCAGAAACGTGTTCATGAGATGCTGGAACCACACCCCGAACAGACGGATACCACCTGCCAGAACCGCCTGAACCACTGGCCGAGCACGCCGGAACCACCTGCTCGACTCATCGGCACCATCTCCTGACACGCCAAAATCACCTGCTGGGTATGCCAGAACCACTGGCGGACACTTCGGAATCATCTGCCGGACATGCCGGAACCAGCTCGAGACACACCAGAACCAAGTGCCGGAGACGTCGGAAGCACGGCCGAGCATGCCGGAGCCACTGCTCGACTCGCCAGAAACACTGCCGGACACGCCAAAATCACCTGCCGGGTACGCCAGAACCACTGGCGGACACTACGGAATCACCTGGCCGCGCATGCCGGAACCACCTCTCAGACGTGCCGGAAGCACGTGCCAGACACGCCGGAAACACCTACCGGACAGACCGGAACCACCTGCCAAGAACGCCGGAGCCACTGGTCGACTCGCTGGAACCACCTGCCGGACAGGCCAATATCAACTGCTGGCTATGCCAGAACCACCTGGGGACAGTCCGGGATCACCTGCCAGCCATGGCGGAACCACCTCTCAGACGGCACCAGAACCACCTGCCGGAGAAGCTGGAACACGTCCTGGACAGACTGGAACCACGTGACGGCCATGCCTGAACCACCTGGCCGAGCACGGCGGAACCACCTGCCGGACACGCCGAAATCACCTGCGGGCTACGCCAGAACCACTTGGACGACTCTCCGAAATGACCTGCCGGGCATGTCTGGAACCACCTCCAGACGTGCCAGAAGCACGTGGCGGACAGTCCGGAATCACTGGTCGGGCATACGCAACCACCTCCGAGACGTACCAGAACCACGTGCCGTGCACGCCGGAACCACCTACCGGACAGACCGGAATCACTTTTGGGCATGCCGGAACCACCAGTCACATGTGCCAGAAACACGTGCCGGAGACGCCGGAGCACCTGGCCGAGCACGTCGCAACCACCTGCTCAACCGCCTGAACCACCTGGCCGGACACGCCAAAATCACCTGCCGCGACACCAGCACCACTTCGGGACAAGCCGGAATCACGTGAGGGGCATGCCGGCACAGCCTCTCAGACTGAACCTCGTGCCGGACACCACAGAACCACCTGCCGGACAGACCGGAACCACCTGCCGGACACGCCGGAACCATCGGCTCGACTCGCCGGAACGACCGCTGGACATGCAAAATCACCTGCCGGCTACGCCGGAAACACTTGGCGAACACTCCGGAATCACCTGCCGGGCATGCCGGAACCACCTCTCAGATATGCCAGAACCACGTGCCAATGCACCCGGAAGCACCTGGCCGAGCACGCCGGAACCACTGGCTCGACCCGCCAGAACCACCTGCCGGACACGCAAAATCACCTGCCGGCTACGCCACAACCAGTTGGGAACACTTCGGAATCACCTGCCGGGCTTGCTGGAACCACTGCCGGTCATGCCAAAATCACCTGCCAACTACGCCAGAACCACTTGGCGGACACTGTGGAAACACTGGTCGGGCCGGCCGGAACCACATCTCAGACGTGCCAGAACCATGTGCATGAAGATGCTGGAACCACACCCCGAACAGACGGAAACACCTGCCAGACCGCGCTGAACAACCTGCCGAGCACGCCGGAGCCACCTGCTCGACTCGCCGGAACCATCTACCTGACATGCCCAAATCACCAGCCGGGTATGCCAGAACCACTTGGCGGACACTCCGGAATCATCTGCCGGACATGCCGGAACCAGCTCCAGACACACCAGAACCACGTGCCGGAGACGCCGGAAGCACCTGGCCGAGCATGCCGGAGCCACTGCTCGACTCGCCAGAAACACCTGCCGGACACGCCAAAATCACCTGCCGGGTACGCCAGAACCACCTGGCGGACACTCCGGAACCACTGGTCGCGCATGCCGGAACCACCTCCAGACGTGCCGGAAGCACGTGCCGGACACGCCGGAATCACCTGACCGGACAGACCGGAACCACCTGCCGAGCACGCCGGAGCCACCTGTTCGACTCGCTGGAACCACCTGGCCGGACAGGCCAATATCAACTGCTGGCTATGCCAGAACCACCTGGGGGACGGTCGGAATCACCTGCCAGCCATGGCGGAACCACCTCCAGACGGCACCAGAACCACCTGCCGGAGAAGCTGGAACACGTCCTGGACAGTCTGGAATCACCTGTCGGCCAAGCCTGAACCACCTGCCAAGCACAACGGAAGAACTGGCCAGACACGCCAAAATCACCTGCGGGTTATGCCAGAACCACTTGGAGGACTCTCTGGGATGACCTGCCGGGCATGCCGGAACCACCTCTCAGACGTGCCAGAACCATGTGGCGGACAGTCCGGAATCACTGTTGGGCATGCGCAACCATCTCTGAGACGTACCAGAACCACATGCCGTGCAGGCTGGAACCACCTACCGGACAGACCGGAATCACCTTCGGGCATGCCGGAACCACTGTCAGATGTGCCAGAAACACGTGCCGGAGACGTCGGAAGCACTGGCCAAGCACGTCGGAACCACCTGCTCGAACTCCGCCTGAACCACCTGCCGGACATGCCAAAATCACCTGTCGACTATGCCAGAACCACTTGGCGAACACTTCGGAATCACTTGCCGGGCATGCAGGAACCACCTCTCAGACATGCCAGAACCCCGTGCCAATGACCCCGGAAGCACCAGCCGAGCACGCCGGAACCACTGCTCGACTCCGCCAGAACCACCTGTCGATCACGCAAAAATCACTGCCGGCTACGCCACAACCAGTTGGTGAACACTTTGGAATCACCTGCCAGGCTTGCTGGAACCACCTGCCAGTCATGCCAAAATCACCTGCCAACTACGCCAGAACCGCTTGGCGGACACTGCGGAAACACCTGTCGGGCCGGCTGGAACCACATCTAGACGTGCCAGAAACGTGTTCATGAGATGCTGGAACCACACCCCGAACAGACGGATACCACCTGCCAGAACCGCCTGAACCACCTGCTGAGCACGTCGGAACCACTGCTCGACTCATCGGAACCATCTCCCTGACACGCCAAAATCACCTGCTGGGTATGCCAGAACCACTTGGCGGACACTTCGGAATCATCTGCCGGAGATGCCGGAACCAGCCCTCAGACACACCAGAACCAAGTGCCGGAGACGTCGG
>NW_027227257.1:0-46144 GCF_037783145.1 Equus przewalskii
TGCCAGAACCACCTGGGGGACAGTCCGGGATCACCTGCCAGCCATGGCGGAACCACCTCTCAGACGTACCAGAACCACCTGCCGGAGAAGCTGGAAACACGTCCTGGACAGACTGGAACCACGTGACGGCCATGCCTGAACCACCTGCCGAGCACGGCGGAACCACCTGCCGGACACGCCAAAATCACCTGCGGGCTACGCCAGAACCACTTGGACGACTCTCCGAAATGACCTGCCGGGCATGTTGGAACCACCTCTCAGACGTGCCAGAAGCACGTGGCGGACAGTCCGGAATCACCTGTTGGGCATACGCAACCACCTCTGACACGTACCAGAACCACGTGCCGTGCACGCCGGAACCACCTACCGGACAGACCGGAATCAACTTTTGGGCATGCCGGAACCACCAGTCAGATGTGCCAGAAACACGTGCCGGAGACGCCGGAAGCACCTGCCGAGCACGTCGCAACCACCTGCTCAACTCGCCTGAACCACCTGCCGGACACGCCAAAATCACCTGCCCGCTACACCAGCACCACTTCGGGGACAAGCCGGAATCACGTGAGGGGCATGCCGGCACAGCCTCTCAGACTGAACCTCGTGCCGGACACCACAGAACCACCTGCCGGACAGACCGGAACCACCTGCCGGACACGCCGGAACCACCGGCTCGACCCGCCGGAACGACCGCTGGACATGCAAAATCACCTGCCGGCTACGCCGGAAACACTTGGCGAACACTCCGGAATCACCTGCCGGGCATGCCGGAACCACCTCTCAGATATGCCAGAACCACGTGCCAATGACCCCGGAAGCACCTGCCGAGCACGCCGGAACCACCTGCTCGACTCGCCAGAACCACCTGCCGGACACGCAAAAATCACCTGCCGGCTACGCCACAACCAGTTGGGGAACACTTCGGAATCACCTGCCGGGCTTGCTGGAACCACCTGCCGGTCATGCCAAAATCACCTGCCAACTACGCCAGTACCACTTGGCGGACACTGTGGAAACACCTGTCGGGCCGGCCGGAACCACATCTCAGACGTGCCAGAACCATGTGCATGAGATGCTGGAACCACACCCCGAACAGACGGAAAACACCTGCCAGACCCGTCTGAACAACCTGCCGAGCACGCCGGAGCCACCTGCTCGACTCGCCGGAACCACCTACCTGACATGCCCAAATCACCAGCCGGGTATGCCAGAACCACTTGGCGGACACTCCGGAATCATCTGCCGGACATGCCGGAACCAGCTCTCAGACACACCAGAACCACGTGCCGGAGACGCCGGAAGCACCTGCCGAGCATGCCGGAGCCACCTGCTCGACTCGCCAGAAACACCTGCCGGACACGCCAAAATCACCTGCCGGGTACGCCAGAACCACCTGGCGGACACTCCGAAACCACCTGTCGCGCATGCCGGAACCACCTCTCAGACGTGCCGGAAGCACGTGCCGGACACGCCGGAATCACCTACCGGACAGACCGGAACCACCTGCCGAGCACGCCGGAGCCACCTGTTCGACTCGCTGGAACCACCTGCCGGACAGGCCAATATCAACTGCTGGCTATGCCAGAACCACCTGGGGGACGGTCCGGAATCACCTACCAGCCATGGCGGAACCACCTCTCAGACGTACCAGAACCACCTGCCGGAGAAGCTGGAAACACGTCCTGGACAGTCTGGAACCACCTGCCGGCCAAGCCTGAACCACCTGCCAAGCACAACGGAACAACCTGCCAGACACGCCAAAATCACCTGCGTGTTATGCCAGAACCACTTGGAGGACTCTCTGGGATGACCTGCCGGGCATGCCGGAACCACCTCTCAGACGTGCCAGAACCATGTGGCGGACAGTCCGGAATCACCTGTTGGGCATGCGCAACCACCTCTGAGACGTACCAGAACCACATGCCGTGCAGGCTGGAACCACCTACCGGACAGACCGGAATCACCTTTCGGGCATGCCGGAACCACCTGTCAGATGTGCCAGAAACACGTGCCGGAGACGCCGGAAGCACCTGCCAAGCACGTTGGAACCACCTGCTCAACTCGCCTGAACCACCTGCCGGACATGCCAAAATCACCTGCCGACTATGCCAGAACCACTTGGCGAACACTCCGGAATCACTTGCCGGGCATGCAGGAACCACCTCTCAGACATGCCAGAACCCCGTGCCAATGACCCCGGAAGCACCTGCCAAGCACGCCGCAACCACCTGCTCGACTCGCCAGAACCACCTGCCGATCACGCAAAAATCACCTGCCGGCTACGCCACAACCAGTTGGTGAACACTTTGGAATCACCTGCCAGGCTTGCTGGAACCACCTGCCAGTCATGCCAAAATCACCTGCCAACTATGCCAGAACCGCTTGGCGGACACTGCGGAAACACCTGTCGGGCCGGCTGGAACCACATCTCAGACGTGCCAGAAACGTGTTCATGAGATGCTGGAACCACACCCCGAACAGACGGATACCACCTGCCAGAACCGCCTGAACCACCTGCTGAGCACGCCGGAACCACCTGCTCGACTCACCGGTACCACCTCCCTGACACGCCAAAATCACCTGCTGGGTGTGCCAGAACCACTTGGCGGACACTCCGGAATCATCTGCCGGACATGCCGGAACCAGCTCTCAGACACACCAGAACCAAGTGCCGGAGACGCCGGAAGCACCTGCCGAGCATACCGCAGTCACCTGCACGACTCGCCAGAAACACCTGCCGGACACGCCAAAATCACCTGCCGGGTATGCCAGAACCACCTGGCGGACACTACGGAATCACCTGCCGCGCATGCCGGAACCACCTCTCAGACGTGCCGGAAGCACGTGCCAGACACGCCGGAAACACCTACCGGACAGACCGGAACCACCTGCCAAGAACGCCGGAGCCACCTGTTCGACTCGCTGGAACCACCTGCCGGACAGGCCAATATCAACTGCTGGCTATGCCAGAACCACCTGGGGGACAGTCCGGGATCACCTGCCAGCCATGGCGGAACCACCTCTCAGACGTACCAGAACCACCTGCCGGAGAAGCTGGAAACACGTCCTGGACAGACTGGAACCACGTGACGGCCATGCCTGAACCACCTGCCGAGCACGGCGGAACCACCTGCCGGACACGCCAAAATCACCTGCGGGCTACGCCAGAACCACTTGGACGACTCTCCGAAATGACCTGCCGGGCATGTTGGAACCACCTCTCAGACGCGCCAGAAGCACGTGGCGGACAGTCCGGAATCACCTGTTGGGCATACGCAACCACCTCTGACACGTACCAGAACCACGTGTCGTGCACGCCGGAACCACCTACCGGACAGACCGGAATCAACTTTTGGGCATGCCGGAACCACCAGTCAGATGTGCCAGAAACACGTGCCGGAGACGCCGGAAGCACCTGCCGAGCACGTCGCAACCACCTGCTCAACTCGCCTGAACCACCTGCCGGACACGCCAAAATCACCTGCCCGCTACACCAGCACCACTTCGGGGACAAGCCGGAATCACGTGAGGGGCATGCCGGCACAGCCTCTCAGACTGAACCTCGTGCCGGACACCACAGAACCACCTGCCGGACAGACCGGAACCACCTGCCGGACACGCCGGAACCAACGGCTCGACCCGCCGGAACGACCGCTGGACATGCAAAATCACCTGCCGGCTACGCCGGAAACACTTGGCGAACACTCCGGAATCACCTGCCGGGCATGCCGGAACCACCTCTCAGATATGCCAGAACCACGTGCCAATGACCCCGGAAGCACCTGCCGAGCACGCCGGAACCACCTGCTCGACTCGCCAGAACCACCTGCCGGACACGCAAAAATCACCTGCCGGCTACGCCACAACCAGTTGGGGAACACTTCGGAATCACCTGCCGGGCTTGCTGGAACCACCTGCCGGTCATGCCAAAATCACCTGCCAACTACGCCAGTACCACTTGGCGGACACTGTGGAAACACCTGTCGGGCCGGCCGGAACCACATGTCAGACGTGCCCGAACCATGTGCATGAGATGCTGGAACCACACCCCGAACAGACGGAAAACACCTGCCAGACCCGTCTGAACAACCTGCCGAGCACGCCGGAGCCACCTGCTCGACTCGCCGGAACCACCTACCTGACATGCCCAAATCACCAGCCGGGTATGCCAGAACCACTTGGCGGACACTCCGGAATCATCTGCCGGACATGCCGGAACCAGCTCTCAGACACACCAGAACCACGTGCCGGAGACGCCGGAAGCACCTGCCGAGCATGCCGGAGCCACCTGCTCGACTCGCCAGAAACACCTGCCGGACACGCCAAAATCACCTGCCGGGTACGCCAGAACCACCTGGCGGACACTCCGAAACCACCTGTCGCGCATGCCGGAACCACCTCTCAGACGTGCCGGAAGCACGTGCCGGACACGCCGGAATCACCTACCGGACAGACCGGAACCACCTGCCGAGCACGCCGGAGCCACCTGTTCGACTCGCTGGAACCACCTGCCGGACAGGCCAATATCAACTGCTGGCTATGCCAGAACCACCTGGGGGACGGTCCGGAATCACCTGCCAGCCATGGCGGAACCACCTCTCAGACGTACCAGAACCACCTGCCGGAGAAGCTGGAAACACGTCCTGGACAGTCTGGAACCACCTGCCGGCCAAGCCTGAACCACCTGCCAAGCACAACGGAACAACCTGCCAGACACGCCAAAATCACCTGCGTGTTATGCCAGAACCACTTGGAGGACTCTCTGGGATGACCTGCCGGGCATGCCGGAACCACCTCTCAGACGTGCCAGAACCCCGTGCCAATGACCCCGGAAGCACCAGCCGAGCACGCCGGAACCACCTGCTCGACTCGCCAGAACCACCTGCCGATCACACAAAAATCACCTGCCGGCTACGCCACAACCAGTTGGTGAACAATTGGAATCACCTGCCAGGCTTTCTGGAACCACCTGCCAATCATGCCAAAATCACCAGCCAACTACGCCAGAACCGCTTGGCGGACACTGCGGAATCACCTGTCGGGCCGGCTGGAACCACATCTCAGACGTGCCAGAAACGTGTTCATGAGATGCTGGAACCACACCCCGAACAGACGGATACCACCTGCCAGAACCGCCTGAACCACCTGCTGAGCACGCCGGAACCACCTGCTCGACTCACCGGTACCACCTCCCTGACACGCCAAAATCACCTGCTGGGTATGCCAGAACCACTTGGCGGACACTCCGGAATCATCTGCCGGACATGCCGGAACCAGCTCTCAGACACACCAGAACCAAGTGCCGGAGACGCCGGAAGCACCTGCCGAGCATACCGGAGCCACCTGCACGACTCGCCAGAAACACCTGCCGGACACGCCAAAATCACCTGCTGGGTATGCCAGAACCACCTGGCGGACACTACGGAATCACCTGCCGCGCATGCCGGAACCACCTCTCACACGTGCCGGAAGCACGTGCCAGACACGCCGGAAACACCTACCGGACAGACCGGAACCACCTGCCAAGAACGCCGGAGCCACCTGTTCGACTCGCTGGAACCACCTGCCGGACAGGCCAATATCAACTGCTGGCTATGCCAGAACCACCTGGGGGACAGTCCGGGATCACCTGCCAGCCATGGCGGAACCACCTCTCAGACGTACCAGAACCACCTGCCGGAGAAGCTGGAAACACGTCCTGGACAGACTGGAACCACGTGACGGCCATGCCTGAACCACCTGCCGAGCACGGCGGAACCACCTGCCGGACACGCCAAAATCACCTGCGGGCTACGCCAGAACCACTTGGACGACTCTCCGAAATGACCTGCCGGGCATGTTGGAACCACCTCTCAGACGTGCCAGAAGCACGTGACGGACAGTCCGGAATCACCTGTTGGGCATACGCAACCACCTCTGACACGTACCAGAACCACGTGCCGTGCACGCCGGAACCACCTACCGGACAGACCGGAATCAACTTTTGGGCATGCCGGAACCACCAGTCAGATGTGCCAGAAACACGTGCCGGAGACGCCGGAAGCACCTGCCGAGCACGTCGCAACCACCTGCTCAACTCGCCTGAACCACCTGCCGGACACGCCAAAATCACCTGCCCGCTACACCAGCACCACTTCGGGGACAAGCCGGAATCACGTGAGGGGCATGCCGGCACAGCCTCTCAGACTGAACCTCGTGCCGGACACCACAGAACCACCTGCCGCACAGACCGGAACCACCTGCCGGAGACGCCGGAACCACCGGCTCGACCCGCCGGAACGACTGCTGGACATGCAAAATCACCTGCCGGCTACGCCGGAAACACTTGGCGAACACTCCGGAATCACCTGCCGGGCATGCCGGAACCACCTCTCAGATATGCCGGAACCACGTGCCAATGACCCCGGAAGCACCTGCCGAGCACGCCGGAACCACCTGCTCGACTCGCCAGAACCACCTGCCGGACACGCAAAAATCACCTGCCGGCTACGCCACAACCAGTTGGGGAACACTTCGGAATCACCTGCCGGGCTTGCTGGAACCACCTGCCGGTCATGCCAAAATCACCTGCCAACTACGCCAGTACCACTTGGCGGACACTGTGGAAACACCTGTCGGGCCGGCCGGAACCACATCTCAGACGTGCCAGAACCATGTGCATGAGATGCTGCAACCACACCCCGAACAGACGGAAAACACCTGCCAGACCCGTCTGAACAACCTGCCGAGCACGCCGGAGCCACCTGCTCGACTCGCCGGAACCACCTACCTGACATGCCCAAATCACCAGCCGGGTATGCCAGAACCACTTGGCGGACACTCCGGAATCATCTGCCGGACATGCCGGAACCAGCTCTCAGACACACCAGAACCACGTGCCGGAGACGCCGGAAGCACCTGCCGAGCATGCCGGAGCCACCTGCTCGACTCGCCAGAAACACCTGCCGGACACGCCAAAATCACCTGCCGGGTACGCCAGAACCACCTGGCGGACACTCCGAAACCACCTGTCGCGCATGCCGGAACCACCTCTCAGACGTGCCGGAAGCACGTGCCGGACACGCCGGAATCACCTACCGGACAGATCGGAACCACCTGCCGAGCACACCGGAGCCACCTGTTCGACTCGCTGGAACCACCTGCCGGACAGGCCAATATCAACTGCTGGCTAGGCCAGAACCACCTGGGGGACGGTCCGGAATCACCTACCAGCCATGGCGGAACCACCTCTCAGACGTAACAGAACCACCTGCCGGAGAAGCTGGAAACACGTCCTGGACAGTGTGGAACCACCTGCCGGCCAAGCCTGAACCACCTGCCAAGCACAACGGAACAACCTGCCAGACACGCCAAAATCACCTGCGTGTTATGCCAGAACCACTTGGAGGACTCTCTGGGATGACCTGCCGGGCATGCCGGAACCACCTCTCAGACGTGCCAGAACCATGTGGCGGACAGTCCGGAATCACCTGTTGGGCATGCGCAACCACCTCTGAGACGTACCAGAACCACATGCCGTGCAGGCTGGAACCACCTACCGGACAGACCGGAATCACCTTTCGGGCATGCCGGAACCACCTGTCAGATGTGCCAGAAACACGTGCCGGAGACGCCGGAAGCACCTGCCAAGCACGTTGGAACCACCTGCTCAACTCGCCTGAACCACCTGCCGGACATGCCAAAATCACCTGCCGACTATGCCAGAACCACTTGGCGAACACTCCGGAATCACTTGCCGGGCATGCAGGAACCACCTCTCAGACATGCCAGAACCCCGAGCCAATGACCCCGGAAGCACCAGCCGAGCACGCCGGAACCACCTGCTCGACTCGCCAGAACCACCTGCCGATCACGCAAAAATCACCTGCCGGCTACGCCACAACCAGTTGGTGAACACTTTGGAATCACCTGCCAGGCTTGCTGGAACCACCTGCCAGTCATGCCAAAATCACCTGCCAACTACGCCAGAACCGCTTGGCGGACACTGCGGAAACACCTGTCGGGCCGGCTGGAACCACATCTCAGACGTGCCAGAAACGTGTTCATGAGATGCTGGAACCACACCCCGAACAGACGGATACCACCTGCCAGAACCGCCTGAACCACCTGCTGAGCACGCCGGAACCACCTGCTCGACTCACCGGGACCACCTCCCTGACACGCCAAAATCACCTGCTGGGTATGCCAGAACCACTTGGCGGACACTCCGGAATCATCTGCCGGACATGCCGGAACCAGCTCTCAGACACACCAGAACCAAGTGCCGGAGACGCCGGAAGCACCTGCCGAGCATGCCGGAGCCACCTGCTCGACTCGCCAGAAACACCTGCCGGACACGCCAAAATCACCTGCCGGGTATGCCAGAACCACCTGGCGGACACTACGGAATCACCTGCCGTGCATGCCGGAACCACCTCTCAGACGTGCCGGAAGCACGTGCCAGACACGCCGGAAACACCTACCGGACAGACCGGAACCACCTGCCAAGAACGCCGGAGCCACCTGTTCGACTCGCTGGAACCACCTGCCGGACAGGCCAATATCAACTGCTGGCTATGCCAGAACCACCTGGGGGACAGTCCGGGATCACCTGCCAGCCATGGCGGAACCACCTCTCAGACGTACCAGAACCACCTGCCGGAGAAGCTGGAAACACGTCCTGGACAGACTGGAACCACGTGACGGCCATGCCTGAACCACCTGCCGAGCACGGCGGAACCACCTGCCGGACACGCCAAAATCACCTGCGGGCTACGCCAGAACCACTTGGACGACTCTCCGAAATGACCTGCCGGGCATGTTGGAACCACCTCTCAGACGTGCCAGAAGCACGTGGCGGACAGTCCGGAATCACCTGTTGGGCATATGCAACCACCTCTGACACGTACCAGAACCACGTGCCGTGCACGCCGGAACCACCTACCGGACAGACCGGAATCAACTTTTGGGCATGCCGGAACCACCAGTCAGATGTGCCAGAAACACGTGCCGGAGACGCCGGAAGCACCTGCCGAGCACGTCGCAACCACCTGCTCAACTCGCCTGAACCACCTGCCGGACACGCCAAAATCACCTGCCCGCTACACCAGCACCACTTCGGGGACAAGCCGGAATCACGTGAGGGGCATGCCGGCACAGCCTCTCAGACTGAACCTCGTGCCGGACACCACAGAACCACCTGCCGCACAGACCGGAACCACCTGCCGGACACGCCGGAACCACCGGCTCGACCCGCCGGAACGACCGCTGGATATGCAAAATCACCTGCCGGCTACGCCGGAAACACTTGGCGAACACTCCGGAATCACCTGCCGGGCATGCCGGAACCACCTCTCAGATATGCCAGAACCACGTGCCAATGACCCCGGAAGCACCTGCCGAGCACGCCGGAACCACCTGCTCGACTCGCCAGAACCACCTGCCGGACACGCAAAAATCACCTGCCGGCTACGCCACAACCAGTTGGGGAACACTTCGGAATCACCTGCCGGGCTTGCTGGAACCACCTGCCGGTCATGCCAAAATCACCTGCCAACTACGCCAGTACCACTTGGCGGACACTGTGGAAACACCTGTCGGGCCGGCCGGAACCACATCTCAGACGTGCCAGAACCATGTGCATGAGATGCTGGAACCACACCCCGAACAGACGGAAAACACCTGCCAGACCCGTCTGAACAACCTGCCGAGCACGCCGGAGCCACCTGCTCGACTCGCCGGAACCACCTACCTGACATGCCCAAATCAGCAGCCGGGTATGCCAGAACCACTTGGCGGACACTCTGGAATCATCTGCCGGTCATGCCGGAACCAGCTCTCAGACACACCAGAACCACGTGCCGGAGACGCCGGAAGCACCTGCCGAGCATGCCGGAGCCACCTGCTCGACTCGCCAGAAACACCTGCCGGACACGCCAAAATCACCTGCCGGGTACGCCAGAACCACCTGGCGGACACTCCGAAACCACCTGTCGCGCATGCCGGAACCACCTCTCAGACGTGCCGGAAGCACGTGCCGGACACGCCGGAATCACCTACCGGACAGACCGGAACCACCTGCCGAGCACGCCGGAGCCACCTGTTCGACTCGCTGGAACCACCTGCCGGACAGGCCAATATCAACTGCTGGCTATGCCAGAACCACCTGGGGGACGGTCCGGAATCACCTGCCAGCCATGGTGGAACCACCTCTCAGACGTACCAGAACCACCTGCCGGAGAAGCTGGAAACACGTCCTGGACAGTCTGGAACCACCTGCCGGCCAAGCCTGAACCACCTGCCAAGCACAACGGAACAACCTGCCAGACACGCCAAAATCACCTGCGTGTTATGCCAGAACCACTTGGAGGACTCTCTGGGATGACCTGCCGGGCATGCCGGAACCACCTCTCAGACGTGCCAGAACCATGTGGCGGACAGTCCGGAATCACCTGTTGGGCATGCGCAACCACCTCTGAGACGTACCAGAACCACATGCCGTGCAGGCTGGAACCACCTACCGGACAGACCGGAATCACCTTTCGGGCATGCCGGAACCACCTGTCAGATGTGCCAGAAACACGTGCCGGAGACGCCGGAAGCACCTGCCAAGCACGTTGGAACCACCTGCTCAACTCGCCTGAACCACCTGCCGGACATGCCAAAATCACCTGCCGACTATGCCAGAACCACTTGGCGGACACTCCGGAATCATCTGCCGGACATGCCGGAACCAGCTCTCAGACACACCAGAACCACATGCCGGAGACGCCGGAAGCACCTGCCGAGCACGCCGGAGCCACCTGTTCGACTCGCTGGAACCACCTGCCGGACAGGCCAATATCAACTGCTGGCTAGTCCTAACGACCTGGGGGACGGTCCGGGATCTCCTGCCAGCCATGGCGGAACCACCTCTCAGACGTACCAGAACCACCTGCCGGAGAAGCTGGAAACACGTCCTGGACAGTCTGGAACCACCTGCCGGCCAAGCCTGAACCACCTGCCAAGCACAACGGAACAACCTGCCAGACACGCCAAAATCACCTGCGTGTTATGCCAGAACCACTTGGAGGACTCTCTGGGATGACCTGCCGGGCATGCCGGAACCACCTGTCAGATGTGCCAGAAACACGTGCCGGAGACACCGGAAGCACCTGCCAAGCACGTTGGAACCACCTGCTCAACTCGCCTGAACCACCTGCCGGACATGCCAAAATCACCTGCCGACTATGCCAGAACCACTTGGCGAACACTCCGGAATCACTTGCCGGGCATGCAGGAACCACCTCTCAGACATGCCAGAACCCCGTGCCAATGACCCCGGAAGCACCAGCCGAGCACGCCGGAACCACCTGCTCGACTCGCCAGAACCACCTGCCGATCACGCAAAAATCACCTGCCGGCTACGCCACAACCAGTTGGTGAACACTTTGGAATCACCTGCCAGGCTTGCTGGAACCACCTGCCAGTCATGCCAAAATCACCTGCCAACTACGCCAGAACCGCTTGGCGGACACTGCGGAAACACCTGTCGGGCCGGCTGGAACCACATCTCAGACGTGCCAGAAACGTGTTCATGAGATGCTGGAACCACACCCCGAACAGACGGATACCACCTGCCAGAACCGCCTGAACCACCTGCTGAGCACGCCGGAACCACCTGCTCGACTCACCGGTACCACCTCCCTGACACGCCAAAATCACCTGCTGGGTATGCCAGAACCACTTGGCGGACACTCCGGAATCATCTGCCGGACATGCCGAAACCAGCTCTCAGACACACCAGAGCCAAGTGCCGGAGACTCCGGAAGCACCTGCCGAGCATGCCGGAGCCACCTGCTCGACTCGCCAGAAACACCTGCCGGACACGCCAAAATCACCTGCCGGGTATGCCAGAACCACCTGGCGGACACTACGGAATCACCTGCCGCGCATGCCGGAACCACCTCTCAGACGTGCTGGAAGCACGTGCCAGACACGCCGGAAACACCTACCGGACAGACCGGAACCACCTGCCAAGAACGCCGGAGCCACCTGTTCGACTCGCTGGAACCACCTGCCGGACAGGCCAATATCAACTGCTGGCTATGCCAGAACCACCTGGGGGACAGTCCGGGATCACCTGCCAGCCATGGCGGAACCACCTCTCAGACGTACCAGAACCACCTGCCGGAGAAGCTGGAAACACGTCCTGGACAGACTGGAACCACGTGACGGCCATGCCTGAACCACCTGCCGAGCACGGCGGAACCACCTGCCGGACACGCCAAAATCACCTGCGGGCTACGCCAGAACCACTTGGACGACTCTCCGAAATGACCTGCCGGGCATGTTGGAACCACCTCTCAGACGTGCCAGAAGCACGTGGCGGACAGTCCGGAATCACCTGTTGGGCATACGCAACCACCTCTGACACGTACCAGAACCACGTGCCGTGCACGCCGGAACCACCTACCGTACAGACCGGAATCAACTTTTGGGCATGCCGGAACCACCAGTCAGATGTGCCAGAAACACGTGCCGGAGACGCCTGAAGCACCTGCCAAGCACGTCGCAACCACCTGCTCAACTCGCCTGAACCACCTGCCGGACACGCCAAAATCACCTGCCCGCTACACCAGCACCACTTCGGGGACAAGCCAGAATCACGTGAGGGGCATGCCGGCACAGCCTCTCAGACTGAACCTCGTGCCGGACACCACAGAACCACCTGCCGGACAGACCGGAACCACCTGCCGGACACGCCGGAACCACCGGCTCGACCCGCCGGAACGACCGCTGGATATGCAAAATCACCTGCCGGCTACGCCGGAAACACTTGGCGAACACTCCGGAATCACCTGCCGGGCATGCCGGAACCACCTCTCAGATATGCCAGAACCACGTGCCAATGACCCCGGAAGCACCTGCCGAGCACGCCGGAACCACCTGCTCGACTCGCCAGAACCACCTGCCGGACACGCAAAAATCACCTGCCGGCTACGCCACAACCAGTTGGGGAACACTTCGGAATCACCTGCCGGGCTTGCTGGAACCACCTGCCGGTCATGCCAAAATCACCTGCCAACTACGCCAGTACCACTTGGCGGACACTGTGGAAACACCTGTCGGGCCGGCCGGAACCACATCTCAGACGTGCCCGAACCATGTGCATGAGATGCTGGAACCACACCCCGAACAGACGGAAAACACCTGCCAGACCCGTCTGAACAACCTGCCGAGCACGCCGGAGCCACCTGCTCGACTCGCCGGAACCACCTACCTGACATGCCCAAATCAGCAGCCTGGTATGCCAGAACCACTTGGCGGACACTCTGGAATCATCTGCCGGTCATGCCGGAACCAGCTCTCAGACACACCAGAACCACGTGCCGGAGACGCCGGAAGCACCTGCCGAGCATGCCGGAGCCACCTGCTCGACTCGCCAGAAACACCTGCCGGACACGCCAAAATCACCTGCCGGGTACGCCAGAACCACCTGGCGGACACTCCGAAACCACCTGTCGCGCATGCCGGAACCACCTCTCAGACGTGCCGGAAGCACGTGCCGGACACGCCGGAATCACCTACCGGACAGACCGGAACCACCTGCCGAGCACGCCGGAGCCACCTGTTCGACTCGCTGGAACCACCTGCCGGACAGGCCAATATCAACTGCTGGCTATGCCAGAACCACCTGGGGGACGGTCCGGAATCACCTGCCAGCCATGGTGGAACCACCTCTCAGACGTACCAGAACCACCTGCCGGAGAAGCTGGAAACACGTCCTGGACAGTCTGGAACCACCTGCCGGCCAAGCCTGAACCACCTGCCAAGCACAACGGAACAACCTGCCAGACACGCCAAAATCACCTGCGTGTTATGCCAGAACCACTTGGAGGACTCTCTGGGATGACCTGCCGGGCATGCCGGAACCACCTCTCAGACGTGCCAGAACCATGTGGCGGACAGTCCGGAATCACCTGTTGGGCATGCGCAACCACCTCTGAGACGTACCAGAACCACATGCCGTGCAGGCTGGAACCACCTACCGGACAGACCGGAATCACCTTTCGGGCATGCCGGAACCACCTGTCAGATGTGCCAGAAACACGTGCCGGAGACGCCGGAAGCACCTGCCAAGCACGTTGGAACCACCTGCTCAACTCGCCTGAACCACCTGCCGGACATGCCAAAATCACCTGCCGACTATGCCAGAACCACTTGGCGGACACTCCGGAATCATCTGCCGGACATGCCGGAACCAGCTCTCAGACACACCAGAACCACATGCCGGAGACGCCGGAAGCACCTGCCGAGCACGCCGGAGCCACCTGTTCGACTCGCTGGAACCACCTGCCGGACAGGCCAATATCAACTGCTGGCTAGGCCTAACGACCTGGGGGACGGTCCGGGATCTCCTGCCAGCCATGGCGGAACCACCTCTCAGACGTACCAGAACCACCTGCCGGAGAAGCTGGAAACACGTCCTGGACAGTCTGGAACCACCTGCCGGCCAAGCCTGAACCACCTGCCAAGCACAACGGAACAACCTGCCAGACACGCCAAAATCACCTGCGTGTTATGCCAGAACCACTTGGAGGACTCTCTGGGATGACCTGCCGGGCATGCCGGAACCACCTGTCAGATGTGCCAGAAACACGTGCCGGAGACACCGGAAGCACCTGCCAAGCACGTTGGAACCACCTGCTCAACTCGCCTGAACCACCTGCCGGACATGCCAAAATCACCTGCCGACTATGCCAGAACCACTTGGCGAACACTCCGGAATCACTTGCCGGGCATGCAGGAACCACCTCTCAGACATGCCAGAACCCCGTGCCAATGACCCCGGAAGCACCAGCCGAGCACGCCGGAACCACCTGCTCGACTCGCCAGAACCACCTGCCGATCACGCAAAAATCACCTGCCGGCTACGCCACAACCAGTTGGTGAACACTTTGGAATCACCTGCCAGGCTTGCTGGAACCACCTGCCAGTCATGCCAAAATCACCTGCCAACTACGCCAGAACCGCTTGGCGGACACTGCGGAAACACCTGTCGGGCCGGCTGGAACCACATCTCAGACGTGCCAGAAACGTGTTCATGAGATGCTGGAACCACACCCCGAACAGACGGATACCACCTGCCAGAACCGCCTGAACCACCTGCTGAGCACGCCGGAACCACCTGCTCGACTCACCGGTACCACCTCCCTGACACGCCAAAATCACCTGCTGGGTATGCCAGAACCACTTGGCGGACACTCCGGAATCATCTGCCGGACATGCCGAAACCAGCTCTCAGACACACCAGAGCCAAGTGCCGGAGACGCCGGAAGCACCTGCCGAGCATGCCGGAGCCACCTGCTCGACTCGCCAGAAACACCTGCCGGACACGCCAAAATCACCTGCCGGGTATGCCAGAACCACCTGGCGGACACTACGGAATCACCTGCCGCGCATGCCGGAACCACCTCTCAGACGTGCTGGAAGCACGTGCCAGACACGCCGGAAACACCTACCGGACAGACCGGAACCACCTGCCAAGAACGCCGGAGCCACCTGTTCGACTCGCTGGAACCACGTGCCGGACAGGCCAATATCAACTGCTGGCTATGCCAGAACCACCTGGGGGACAGTCCGGGATCACCTGCCAGCCATGGCGGAACCACCTCTCAGACGTACCAGAACCACCTGCCGGAGAAGCTGGAAACACGTCCTGGACAGACTGGAACCACGTGACGGCCATGCCTGAACCACCTGCCGAGCACGGCGGAACCACCTGCCGGACACGCCAAAATCACCTGCGGGCTACGCCAGAACCACTTGGACGACTCTCCGAAATGACCTGCCGGGCATGTTGGAACCACCTCTCAGACGTGCCAGAAGCACGTGGCGGACAGTCCGGAATCACCTGTTGGGCATACGCAACCACCTCTGACACGTACCAGAACCACGTGCCGTGCACGCCGGAACCACCTACCGTACAGACCGGAATCAACTTTTGGGCATGCCGGAACCACCAGTCAGATGTGCCAGAAACACGTGCCGGAGACGCCTGAAGCACCTGCCAAGCACGTCGCAACCACCTGCTCAACTCGCCTGAACCACCTGCCGGACACGCCAAAATCACCTGCCCGCTACACCAGCACCACTTCGGGGACAAGCCAGAATCACGTGAGGGGCATGCCGGCACAGCCTCTCAGACTGAACCTCGTGCCGGACACCACAGAACCACCTGCCAGACAGACCGGAACCACCTGCCGGACACGCCGGAACCACCGGCTCGACCCGCCGGAACGACCGCTTGACATGCAAAATCACCTGCCGGCTACGCCGGAAACACTTGGCGAACACTCCGGAATCACCTGCCGGGCATGCCGGAACCACCTCTCAGATATGCCAGAACCACGTGCCAATGACCCCGGAAGCACCTGCCGAGCACGCCGGAACCACCTGCTCGACTCGCCAGAACCACCTGCCGGACACGCAAAAATCACCTGCCGGCTACGCCACAACCAGTTGGGGAACACTTCGGAATCACCTGCCGGGCTTGCTGGAACCACCTGCCGGTCATGCCAAAATCACCTGCCAACTACGCCAGTACCACTTGGCGGACACTGTGGAAACACCTGTCGGGCCGGCCGGAACCACATCTCAGACGTGCCAGAACCATGTGCATGAGATGCTGGAACCACACCCCGAACAGACGGAAAACACCTGCCAGACCCGTCTGAACAACCTGCCGAGCACGCCGGAGCCACCTGCTCGACTCGCCGGAACCACCTACCTGACATGCCCAAATCACCAGCCGGGTATGCCAGAACCACTTGGCGGACACTCCGGAATCATCTGCCGGACATGCCGGAACCAGCTCTCAGACACACCAGAACCACGTGCCGGAAACGCCGGAAGCACCTGCCGAGCATGCCGGAGCCACCTGCTCGACTCGCCAGAAACACCTGCCGGACACGCCAAAATCACCTGCGGGTACGCCAGAACCACCTGGCGGACACTCCGAAACCACCTGTCGCGCATGCCGGAACCACCTCTCCGACGTGCCGGAAGCACGTGCCGGACACGCCGGAATCACCTACCGGACAGACCGGAACCACCTGCCGAGCACGCCGGAGCCACCTGTTCGACTCGCTGGAACCACCTGCCGGACAGGCCAATATCAACTGCTGGCTATGCCAGAACCACCTGGGGGACGGTCCGGAATCACCTGCCAGCCATGGCGGAACCACCTCTCAGACGTACCAGAACCACCTGCCGGAGAAGCTGGAAACACGTCCTGGACAGTCTGGAACCACCTGCCGGCCAAGCCTGAACCACCTGCCAAGCACAACGGAACAACCTGCCAGACACGCCAAAATCACCTGCGTGTTATGCCAGAACCACTTGGAGGACTCTCTGGGATGACCTGCCGGGCATGCCGGAACCACCTCTCAGACGTGCCAGAACCATGTGGCGGACAGTCCGGATTCACCTGTTGGGCATGCGCAACCACCTCTGAGACGTACCAGAACCACATGCCGTGCAGGCTGGAACCACCTACCGGACAGACCGGAATCACCTTTCGGGCATGCCGGAACCACCTGTCAGATGTGCCAGAAACACGTGCCGGAGACGCCGGAAGCACCTGCCAAGCACGTTGGAACCACCTGCTCAACTCGCCTGAACCACCTGCCGGACATGCCAAAATCACCTGCCGACTATGCCAGAACCACTTGGCGGACACTCCGGAATCATCTGCCGGACATGCCGGAACCAGCTCTCAGACACACCAGAACCACATGCCGGAGACGCCGGAAGCACCTGCCGAGCACGCCGGAGCCACCTGTTCGACTCGCTGGAACCACCTGCCGGACAGGCCAATATCAACTGCTGGCTAGGCCTAACGACCTGGGGGACGGTCCGGGATCTCCTGCCAGCCATGGCGGAACCACCTCTCAGACGTACCAGAACCACCTGCCGGAGAAGCTGGAAACACGTCCTGGACAGTCTGGAACCACCTGCCGGCCAAGCCTGAACCACCTGCCAAGCACAACGGAACAACCTGCCAGACACGCCAAAATCACCTGCGTGTTATGCCAGAACCACTTGGAGGACTCTCTGGGATGACCTGCCGGGCATGCCGGAACCACCTGTCAGATGTGCCAGAAACACGTGCCGGAGACACCGGAAGCACCTGCCAAGCACGTTGGAACCACCTGCTCAACTCGCCTGAACCACCTGCCGGACATGCCAAAATCACCTGCCGACTATGCCAGAACCACTTGGCGAACACTCCGGAATCACTTGCCGGGCATGCAGGAACCACCTCTCAGACATGCCAGAACCCCGTGCCAATGACCCCGGAAGCACCAGCCGAGCACGCCGGAACCACCTGCTCGACTCGCCAGAACCACCTGCCGATCACGCAAAAATCACCTGCCGGCTACGCCACAACCAGTTGGTGAACACTTTGGAATCACCTGCCAGGCTTGCTGGAACCACCTGCCAGTCATGCCAAAATCACCTGCCAACTACGCCAGAACCGCTTGGCGGACACTGCGGAAACACCTGTCGGGCCGGCTGGAACCACATCTCAGACGTGCCAGAAACGTGTTCATGAGATGCTGGAACCACACCCCGAACAGACGGATACCACCTGCCAGAACCGCCTGAACCACCTGCTGAGCACGCCGGAACCACCTGCTCGACTCACCGGTACCACCTCCCTGACACGCCAAAATCACCTGCTGGGTATGCCAGAACCACTTGGCGGACACTCCGGAATCATCTGCCGGACATGCCGGAACCAGCTCTCAGACACACCAGAACCAAGTGCCGGAGACGCCGGAAGCACCTGCCGAGCATGCCGGAGCCACCTGCTCGACTCGCCAGAAACACCTGCCGGACACGCCAAAATCACCTGCCGGGTATGCCAGAACCACCTGGCGGACACTACGGAATCACCTGCCGCGCATGCCGGAACCACCTCTCAGACGTGCCGGAAGCACGTGCCAGACACGCCGGAAACACCTACCGGACAGACCGGAACCACCTGCCAAGAACGCCGGAGCCACCTGTTCGACTCGCTGGAACCACGTGCCGGACAGGCCAATATCAACTGCTGGCTATGCCAGAACCACCTGGGGGACAGTCCGGGATCACCTGCCAGCCATGGCGGAACCACCTCTCAGACGTACCAGAACCACCTGCCGGAGAAGCTGGAAACACGTCCTGGACAGACTGGAACCACGTGACGGCCATGCCTGAACCACCTGCCGAGCACGGCGGAACCACCTGCCGGACACGCCAAAATCACCTGCGGGCTACGCCAGAACCACTTGGACGACTCTCCGAAATGACCTGCCGGGCATGTTGGAACCACCTCTCAGACGTGCCAGAAGCACGTGGCGGACAGTCCGGAATCACCTGTTGGGCATACGCAACCACCTCTGACACGTACCAGAACCACGTGCCGTGCACGCCGGAACCACCTACCGGACAGACCGGAATCAACTTTTGGGCATGCCGGAACCACCAGTCAGATGTGCCAGAAACACGTGCCGGAGACGCCTGAAGCACCTGCCAAGCACGTCGCAACCACCTGCTCAACTCGCCTGAACCACCTGCCGGACACGCCAAAATCACCTGCCCGCTACACCAGCACCACTTCGGGGACAAGCCAGAATCACGTGAGGGGCATGCCGGCACAGCCTCTCAGACTGAACCTCGTGCCGGACACCACAGAACCACCTGCCGGACAGACCGGAACCACCTGCCGGACACGCCGGAACCACCGGCTCGACCCGCCGGAACGACCGCTGGACATGCAAAATCACCTGCCGGCTACGCCGGAAACACTTGGCGAACACTCCGGAATCACCTGCCGGGCATGCCGGAACCACCTCTCAGATATGCCAGAACCACGTGCCAATGACCCCGGAAGCACCTGCCGAGCACGCCGGAACCACCTGCTCGACTCGCCAGAACCACCTGCCGGACACGCAAAAATCACCTGCCGGCTACGCCACAACCAGTTGGGGAACACTTCGGAATCACCTGCCGGGCTTGCTGGAACCACCTGCCGGTCATGCCAAAATCACCTGCCAACTACGCCAGTACCACTTGGCGGACACTGTGGAAACACCTGTCGGGCCGGCCGGAACCACATCTCAGACGTGCCAGAACCATGTGCATGAGATGCTGGAACCACACCCCGAACAGACGGAAAACACCTGCCAGACCCGTCTGAACAACCTGCCGAGCACGCCGGAGCCACCTGCTCGACTCGCCGGAACCACCTACCTGACATGCCCAAATCACCAGCCGGGTATGCCAGAACCACTTGGCGGACACTCCGGAATCATCTGCCGGACATGCCGGAACCAGCTCTCAGACACACCAGAACCACGTGCCGGAGACGCCGGAAGCACCTGCCGAGCATGCCGGAGCCACCTGCTCGACTCGCCAGAAACACCTGCCGGACACGCCAAAATCACCTGCTGGGTACGCCAGAACCACCTGGCGGACACTCCGAAATCACCTGTCGCGCATGCCGGAACCACCTCTCAGACGTGCCGGAAGCACGTGCCGGACACACCGGAATCACCTACCGGACAGACCAGAACCACCTGCCGAGCACGCCGGAGCCACCTGTTCGACTCGCTGGAACCACCTGCCGGACAGGCCGATATCAACTGCTGGCTATGCCAGAACCACCTGGGGGACGGTCCGGAATCACCTGCCAGCCATGGCGGAACCACCTCTCAGACGTACCAGAACCACCTGCCGGAGAAGCTGGAAACACGTCCTGGACAGTCTGGAACCACCTGCCGGCCAAGCCTGAACCACCTGCCAAGCACAACGGAACAACCTGCCAGACACGCCAAAATCACCTGCGTGTTATGCCAGAACCACTTGGAGGACTCTCTGGGATGACCTGCCGGGCATGCCGGAACCACCTCTCAGACGTGCCAGAACCATGTGGCGGACAGTCCGGAATCACCTGTTGGGCATGCGCAACCACCTCTGAGACGTACCAGAACCACATGCCGTGCAGGCTGGAACCACCTACCGGACAGACCGGAATCACCTTTCGGGCATGCCGGAACCACCTGTCAGATGTGCCAGAAACACGTGCCGGAGACGCCGGAAGCACCTGCCAAGCACGTTGGAACCACCTGCTCAACTCGCCTGAACCACCTGCCGGACATGCCAAAATCACCTGCCGACTATGCCAGAACCACTTGGCGAACACTCCGGAATCACTTGCCGGGCATGCAGGAACCACCTCTCAGACATGCCAGAACCCCGTGCCAATGACCCCGGAAGCACCAGCCGAGCACGCCGGAACCACCTGCTCGACTCGCCAGAACCACCTGCCGATCACGCAAAAATCACCTGCCGGCTACGCCACAACCAGTTGGTGAACACTTTGGAATCACCTGCCAGGCTTGCTGGAACCACCTGCCAGTCATGCCAAAATCACCTGCCAACTACGCCAGAACCGCTTGGCGGACACTGCGGAAACACCTGTCGGGCCGGCTGGAACCACATCTCAGACGTGCCAGAAACGTGTTCATGAGATGCTGGAACCACACCCCGAACAGACGGATACCACCTGCCAGAACCGCCTGAACCACCTGCTGAGCACGCCGGAACCACCTGCTCGACTCACCGGTACCACCTCCCTGACACGCCAAAATCACCTGCTGGGTATGCCAGAACCACTTGGCGGACACTCCGGAATCATCTGCCGGACATGCCGGAACCAGCTCTCAGACACACCAGAACCAAGTGCCGGAGACGCCGGAAGCACCTGCCGAGCATGCCGGAGCCACCTGCTCGACTCGCCAGAAACACCTGCCGGACACGCCAAAATCACCTGCCGGGTATGCCAGAACCACCTGGCGGACACTACGGAATCACCTGCCGCGCATGCCGGAACCACCTCTCAGACGTGCCGGAAGCACGTGCCAGACACGCCGGAAACACCTACCGGACAGACCGGAACCACCTGCCAAGAACGCCGGAGCCACCTGTTCGACTCGCTGGAACCACGTGCCGGACAGGCCAATATCAACTGCTGGCTATGCCAGAACCACCTGGGGGACAGTCCGGGATCACCTGCCAGCCATGGCGGAACCACCTCTCAGACGTACCAGAACCACCTGCCGGAGAAGCTGGAAACACGTCCTGGACAGACTGGAACCACGTGACGGCCATGCCTGAACCACCTGCCGAGCACGGCGGAACCACCTGCCGGACACGCCAAAATCACCTGCGGGCTACGCCAGAACCACTTGGACGACTCTCCGAAATGACCTGCCGGGCATGTTGGAACCACCTCTCAGACGTGCCAGAAGCACGTGGCGGACAGTCCGGAATCACCTGTTGGGCATACGCAACCACCTCTGAGACGTACCAGAACCACGTGCCGTGCACGCCGGAACCACCTACCGGACAGACCGGAATCAACTTTTGGGCATGCCGGAACCACCAGTCAGATGTGCCAGAAACACGTGCCGGAGACGCCGGAAGCACCTGCCGAGCACGTCGCAACCACCTGCTCAACTCGCCTGAACCACCTGCCGGACACGCCAAAATCACCTGCCCGCTACACCAGCACCACTTCGGGGACAAGCCGGAATCACGTGAGGGGCATGCCGGCACAGCCTCTCAGACTGAACCTCGTGCCGGACACCACAGAACCACCTGCCGGACAGACCGGAACCACCTGCCGGACACGCCGGAACCACCGGCTCGACCCGCCGGAACGACCGCTTGACATGCAAAATCACCTGCCGGCTACGCCGGAAACACTTGGCGAACACTCCGGAATCACCTGCCGGGCATGCCGGAACCACCTCTCAGATATGCCAGAACCACGTGCCAATGACCCCGGAAGCACCTGCCGAGCACGCCGGAACCACCTGCTCGACTCGCCAGAACCACCTGCCGGACACGCAAAAATCACCTGCCGGCTACGCCACAACCAGTTGGGGAACACTTCGGAATCACCTGCCGAGCTTGCTGGAACCACCTGCCGGTCATGCCAAAATCACCTGCCAACTACGCCAGTACCACTTGGTGGACACTGTGGAAACACCTGTCGGGCCGTCGGGAACCACATCTCAGACCTGCCAGAACCATGTGCATGAGATGCTGGAACCACACCCCGAACAGACGGAAAACATCTGCCAGACCCGTCTGAACAACCTGCCCAGCACGCCGGAGCCACCTGCTCGACTCGCCGGAACCACCTACCTGACATGCCCAAATCACCAGCCGGGTATGCCAGAACCACTTGGCGCACACTCCGGAATCATCTGCCGGACATGCCGGAACCAGCTCTCAGACACACCAGAACCACGTGCCGGAGACGCCGGAAGCACCTGCCGAGCATGCCGGAGCCACCTGCTCGACTCGCCAGAAACACCTGCCGGACACGCCAAAATCACCTGCCGGGTACGCCAGAACCACCTGACGGACACTCCGAAATCACCTGTCGCACATACCGGAACCACCTCTCAGACGTGCCGGAAGCACGTGCCGGACACGCCGGAATCACCTACCGGACAGACCGGAACCAGCTGCCGAGCACGCCGGAGCCACCTGTTCGACTCGCTGGAACCACCTGCCGGACAGGCCAATATCAACTGCTGGCTATGCCAGAACCACCTGGGGGACGGTCCGGAATCACCTGCCAGCCATGGCGGAACCACCTCTCAGACGTACCAGAACCACCTGCCGGAGAAGCTGGAAACACGTCCTGGACAGTCTGGAACCACCTGCCGGCCAAGCCTGAACCACCTGCCAAGCACAACGGAACAACCTGCCAGACACGCCAAAATCACCTGCGTGTTATGCCAGAACCACTTGGAGGACTCTCTGGGATGACCTGCCGGGCATGCCGGAACCACCTCTCAGACGTGCCAGAACCATGTGGCGGACAGTCCGGAATCACCTGTTGGGCATGCGCAACCACCTCTGAGACGTACCAGAACCACATGCCGTGCAGGCTGGAACCACCTACCGGACAGACCGGAATCACCTTTCGGGCATGCCGGAACCACCTGTCAGATGTGCCAGAAACACGTGCCGGAGACGCCGGAAGCACCTGCCAAGCACGTTGGAACCACCTGCTCAACTCGCCTGAACCACCTGCCGGACATGCCAAAATCACCTGCCGACTATGCCAGAACCACTTGGCGAACACTCTGGAATCACTTGCCGGGCATGCAGGAACCACCTCTCAGACATGCCAGAACCCCGTGCCAATGACCCCGGAATCACCAGCCGAGCACGCCGGAACCACCTGCTCGACTCGCCAGAACCACCTGCCGATCACGCAAAAATCACCTGCCGGCTACGCCACAACCAGTTGGTGAAGACTTTGGAATCACCTGCCAGGCTTGCTGGAACCACCTGCCAGTCATGCCAAAATCACCTGCCAACTACGCCAGAACCGCTTGGCGGACACTGCGGAAACACCTGTCGGGCCGGCTGGAACCACATCTCAGACATGCCAGAAACGTGTTCATGAGATGCTGGAACCACACCCCGAACAGACGGATACCACCTGCCAGAACCGCCTGAACCACCTGCTGAGCACGCCGGAACCACCTGCTCGACTCACCGGTACCACCTCCCTGACACGCCAAAATCACCTGCTGGGTATGCCAGAACCACTTGGCGGACACTCCGGAATCATCTGCCGGACATGCCGAACCAGCTCTCAGACACACCAGAACCAAGTGCCGGAGACGCCGGAAGCACCTGCCGAGCACGCCGGAGCCACCTGCTCGACTCGCCAGAAACACCTGCCGGACACGCCAAAATCACCTGCCGGGTATGCCAGAACCACCTGGCGGACACTACGGAATCACCTGCCGCGCATGCGGGAACCACCTCTCAGACGTGCCGGAAGCACGTGCCAGACACGCCGGAAACACCTACTGGACAGACCGGAACCACCTGCCAAGAACGCCGGAGCCACCTGTTCGACTCGCTGGAACCACCTGCCGGACAGGCCAATATCAACTGCTGGCTATGCCAGAACCACCTGGGGGACAGTCCGGGATCACCTGCCAGCCATGGCGGAACCACCTCTCAGACGTACCAGAACCACCTGCCGGAGAAGCTGGAAACACGTCCTGGACAGACTGGAACCACGTGACGGCCATGCCTGAACCACCTGCCGAGCACGGCGGAACCACCTGCCGGACACGCCAAAATCACCTGCGGGCTACGCCAGAACCACTTGGACGACTCTCCGAAATGACCTGCCGGGCATGTTGGAACCACCTCTCAGACGTGCCAGAACCATGTGGCGGACAGTCCGGAATCACCTGTTGGGCATAAGCAACCACCTCTGAGACGTACCAGAACCACGTGCCGTGCACGCCGGAACCACCTACCGGACAGACCGGAATCAACTTTTGGGCATGCCGGAACCACCAGTCAGATGTGCCAGAAACACGTGCCGGAGACGCCGGAAGCACCTGCCGAGCACGTCGCAACCACCTGCTCAACTCGCCTGAACCACCTGCCGGACACGCCAAAATCACCTGCCCGCTACACCAGCACCACTTCGGGGACAAGCCGGAATCACGTGAGGGGCATGCCGGCACAGCCTCTCAGACTGAACCTCGTGCCGGACACCACAGAACCACCTGCCGGACAGACCGGAACCACCTGCCGGACACGCCGGAACCACCGGCTCGACCCGCCGGAACGACCGCTTGACATGCAAAATCACCTGCCGGCTACGCCGGAAACACTTGGCGAACACTCCGGAATCACCTGCCGGGCATGCCGGAACCACCTCTCAGATATGCCAGAACCACGTGCCAATGACCCCGGAAGCACCTGCCGAGCACGCCGGAACCACCTGCTCGACTCGCCAGAACCACCTGCCGGACACGCAAAAATCACCTGCCGGCTACGCCACAACCAGTTGGGGAACACTTCGGAATCACCTGCCGAGCTTGCTGGAACCACCTGCCGGTCATGCCAAAATCACCTGCCAACTACGCCAGTACCACTTGGTGGACACTGTGGAAACACCTGTCGGGCCGTCGGGAACCACATCTCAGACCTGCCAGAACCATGTGCATGAGATGCTGGAACCACACCCCGAACAGACGGAAAACCTCTGCCAGACCCGTCTGAACAACCTGCCCAGCACGCCGGAGCCACCTGCTCGACTCGCCGGAACCACCTACCTGACATGCCCAAATCACCAGCCGGGTATGCCAGAACCACTTGGCGCACACTCCGGAATCATCTGCCGGACATGCCGGAACCAGCTCTCAGACACACCAGAACCACGTGCCGGAGACGCCGGAAGCACCTGCCGAGCATGCCGGAGCCACCTGCTCGACTCGCCAGAAACACCTGCCGGACACGCCAAAATCACCTGCCGGGTACGCCAGAACCACCTGACGGACACTCCGAAATCACCTGTCGCACATACCGGAACCACCTCTCAGACGTGCCGGAAGCACGTGCCGGACACGCCGGAATCACCTACCGGACAGACCGGAACCAGCTGCCGAGCACGCCGGAGCCACCTGTTCGACTCGCTGGAACCACCTGCCGGACAGGCCAATATCAACTGCTGGCTATGCCAGAACCACCTGGGGGACGGTCCGGAATCACCTGCCAGCCATGGCGGAACCACCTCTCAGACGTACCAGAACCACCTGCCGGAGAAGCTGGAAACACGTCCTGGACAGTCTGGAACCACCTGCCGGCCAAGCCTGAACCACCTGCCAAGCACAACGGAACAACCTGCCAGACACGCCAAAATCACCTGCGTGTTATGCCAGAACCACTTGGAGGACTCTCTGGGATGACCTGCCGGGCATGCCGGAACCACCTCTCAGACGTGCCAGAACCATGTGGCGGACAGTCCGGAATCACCTGTTGGGCATGCGCAACCACCTCTGAGACGTACCAGAACCACATGCCGTGCAGGCTGGAACCACCTACCGGACAGACCGGAATCACCTTTCGGGCATGCCGGAACCACCTGTCAGATGTGCCAGAAACACGTGCCGGAGACGCCGGAAGCACCTGCCAAGCACGTTGGAACCACCTGCTCAACTCGCCTGAACCACCTGCCGGACATGCCAAAATCACCTGCCGACTATGCCAGAACCACTTGGCGAACACTCCGGAATCACTTGCCGGGCATGCAGGAACCACCTCTCAGACATGCCAGAACCCCGTGCCAATGACCCCGGAATCACCAGCCGAGCACGCCGGAACCACCTGCTCGACTCGCCAGAACCACCTGCCGATCACGCAAAAATCACCTGCCGGCTACGCCACAACCAGTTGGTGAAGACTTTGGAATCACCTGCCAGGCTTGCTGGAACCACCTGCCAGTCATGCCAAAATCACCTGCCAACTACGCCAGAACCGCTTGGCGGACACTGCGGAAACACCTGTCGGGCCGGCTGGAACCACATCTCAGACATGCCAGAAACGTGTTCATGAGATGCTGGAACCACACCCCGAACAGACGGATACCACCTGCCAGAACCGCCTGAACCACCTGCTGAGCACGCCGGAACCACCTGCTCGACTCACCGGTACCACCTCCCTGACACGCCAAAATCACCTGCTGGGTATGCCAGAACCACTTGGCGGACACTCCGGAATCATCTGCCGGACATGCCGAACCAGCTCTCAGACACACCAGAACCAAGTGCCGGAGACGCCGGAAGCACCTGCCGAGCATGCCGGAGCCACCTGCTCGACTCGCCAGAAACACCTGCCGGACACGCCAAAATCACCTGCCGGGTATGCCAGAACCACCTGGCGGACACTACGGAATCACCTGCCGCGCATGCGGGAACCACCTCTCAGACGTGCCGGAAGCACGTGCCAGACACGCCGGAAACACCTACTGGACAGACCGGAACCACCTGCCAAGAACGCCGGAGCCACCTGTTCGACTCGCTGGAACCACGTGCCGGACAGGCCAATATCAACTGCTGGCTATGCCAGAACCACCTGGGGGACAGTCCGGGATCACCTGCCAGCCATGGCGGAACCACCTCTCAGACGTACCAGAACCACCTGCCGGAGAAGCTGGAAACACGTCCTGGACAGACTGGAACCACGTGACGGCCATGCCTGAACCACCTGCCGAGCACGGCGGAACCACCTGCCGGACACGCCAAAATCACCTGCGGGCTACGCCAGAACCACTTGGACGACTCTCCGAAATGACCTGCCGGGCATGTTGGAACCACCTCTCAGACGTGCCAGAACCATGTGGCGGACAGTCCGGAATCACCTGTTGGGCATACGCAACCACCTCTGAGACGTACCAGAACCACGTGCCGTGCACGCCGGAACCACCTACCGGACAGACCGGAATCAACTTTTGGGCATGCCGGAACCACCAGTCAGATGTGCCAGAAACACGTGCCGGAGACGCCGGAAGCACCTGCCGAGCACGTCGCAACCACCTGCTCAACTCGCCTGAACCACCTGCCGGACACGCCAAAATCACCTGCCCGCTACACCAGCACCACTTCGGGGACAAGCCGGAATCACGTGAGGGGCATGCCGGCACAGCCTCTCAGACTGAACCTCGTGCCGGACACCACAGAACCACCTGCCGGACAGACCGGAACCACCTGCCGGACACGCCGGAACCACCGGCTCGACCCGCCGGAACGACCGCTTGACATGCAAAATCACCTGCCGGCTACGCCGGAAACACTTGGCGAACACTCCGGAATCACCTGCCGGGCATGCCGGAACCACCTCTCAGATATGCCAGAACCACGTGCCAATGACCCCGGAAGCACCTGCCGAGCACGCCGGAACCACCTGCTCGACTCGCCAGAACCACCTGCCGGACACGCAAAAATCACCTGCCGGCTACGCCACAACCAGTTGGGGAACACTTCGGAATCACCTGCCGAGCTTGCTGGAACCACCTGCCGGTCATGCCAAAATCACCTGCCAACTACGCCAGTACCACTTGGTGGACACTGTGGAAACACCTGTCGGGCCGTCGGGAACCACATCTCAGACCTGCCAGAACCATGTGCATGAGATGCTGGAACCACACCCCGAACAGACGGAAAACATCTGCCAGACCCGTCTGAACAACCTGCCCAGCACGCCGGAGCCACCTGCTCGACTCGCCGGAACCACCTACCTGACATGCCCAAATCACCAGCCGGGTATGCCAGAACCACTTGGCGCACACTCCGGAATCATCTGCCGGACATGCCGGAACCAGCTCTCAGACACACCAGAACCACGTGCCGGAGACGCCGGAAGCACCTGCCGAGCATGCCGGAGCCACCTGCTCGACTCGCCAGAAACACCTGCCGGACACGCCAAAATCACCTGCCGGGTACGCCAGAACCACCTGACGGACACTCCGAAATCATCTGTCGCACATACCGGAACCACCTCTCAGACGTGCCGGAAGCACGTGCCGGACACGCCGGAATCACCTACCGGACAGACCGGAACCAGCTGCCGAGCACGCCGGAGCCACCTGTTCGACTCGCTGGAACCACCTGCCGGACAGGCCAATATCAACTGCTGGCTATGCCAGAACCACCTGGGGGACGGTCCGGAATCACCTGCCAGCCATGGCGGAACCACCTCTCAGACGTACCAGAACCACCTGCCGGAGAAGCTGGAAACACGTCCTGGACAGTCTGGAACCACCTGCCGGCCAAGCCTGAACCACCTGCCAAGCACAACGGAACAACCTGCCAGACACGCCAAAATCACCTGCGTGTTATGCCAGAACCACTTGGAGGACTCTCTGGGATGACCTGCCGGGCATGCCGGAACCACCTCTCAGACGTGCCAGAACCATGTGGCGGACAGTCCGGAATCACCTGTTGGGCATGCGCAACCACCTCTGAGACGTACCAGAACCACATGCCGTGCAGGCTGGAACCACCTACCGGACAGACCGGAATCACCTTTCGGGCATGCCGGAACCACCTGTCAGATGTGCCAGAAACACGTGCCGGAGACGCCGGAAGCACCTGCCAAGCACGTTGGAACCACCTGCTCAACTCGCCTGAACCACCTGCCGGACATGCCAAAATCACCTGCCGACTATGCCAGAACCACTTGGCGAACACTCCGGAATCACTTGCCGGGCATGCAGGAACCACCTCTCAGACATGCCAGAACCCCGTGCCAATGACCCCGGAATCACCAGCCGAGCACGCCGGAACCACCTGCTCGACTCGCCAGAACCACCTGCCGATCACGCAAAAATCACCTGCCGGCTACGCCACAACCAGTTGGTGAAGACTTTGGAATCACCTGCCAGGCTTGCTGGAACCACCTGCCAGTCATGCCAAAATCACCTGCCAACTACGCCAGAACCGCTTGGCGGACACTGCGGAAACACCTGTCGGGCCGGCTGGAACCACATCTCAGACATGCCAGAAACGTGTTCATGAGATGCTGGAACCACACCCCGAACAGACGGATACCACCTGCCAGAACCGCCTGAAACACCTGCTGAGCACGCCGGAACCACCTGCTCGACTCACCGGTACCACCTCCCTGACACGCCAAAATCACCTGCTGGGTATGCCAGAACCACTTGGCGGACACTCCGGAATCATCTGCCGGACATGCCGAACCAGCTCTCAGACACACCAGAACCAAGTGCCGGAGACGCCGGAAGCACCTGCCGAGCACGCCGGAGCCACCTGCTCGACTCGCCAGAAACACCTGCCGGACACGCCAAAATCACCTGCCGGGTATGCCAGAACCACCTGGCGGACACTACGGAATCACCTGCCGCGCATGCGGGAACCACCTCTCAGACGTTCCGGAAGCACGTGCCAGACACGCCGGAAACACCTACTGGACAGACCGGAACCACCTGCCAAGAACGCCGGAGCCACCTGTTCGACTCGCTGGAACCACCTGCCGGACAGGCCAATATCAACTGCTGGCTATGCCAGAACGACCTGGGGGACAGTCCGGGATCACCTGCCAGCCATGGCGGAACCACCTCTCAGACGTACCAGAACCACCTGCCGGAGAAGCTGGAAACACGTCCTGGACAGACTGGAACCACGTGACGGCCATGCCTGAACCACCTGCCGAGCACGGCGGAACCACCTGCCGGACACGCCAAAATCACCTGCGGGCTACGCCAGAACCACTTGGACGACTCTCCGAAATGACCTGCCGGGCATGTTGGAACCACCTCTCAGACGTGCCAGAACCATGTGGCGGACAGTCCGGAATCACCTGTTGGGCATAAGCAACCACCTCTGAGACGTACCAGAACCACGTGCCGTGCACGCCGGAACCACCTACCGGACAGACCGGAATCAACTTTTGGGCATGCCGGAACCACCAGTCAGATGTGCCAGAAACACGTGCCGGAGACGCCGGAAGCACCTGCCGAGCACGTCGCAACCACCTGCTCAACTCGCCTGAACCACCTGCCGGACACGCCAAAATCACCTGCCCGCTACACCAGCACCACTTCGGGGACAAGCCGGAATCACGTGAGGGGCATGCCGGCACAGCCTCTCAGACTGAACCTCGTGCCGGACACCAAAGAACCACCTGCCGGACAGACCGGAACCACCTGCCGGACACGCCGGAACCACCGGCTCGACCCGCAGGAACGACCGCTGGACATGCAAAATCACCTGCCGGCTACGCCGGAAACACTTGGCGAACACTCCGGAATCACCTGCCGGGCATGCCGGAACCACCTCTCAGATATGCCAGAACCACGTGCCAATGACCCCGGAAGCACCTGCCGAGCACGCCGGAACCACCTGCTCGACTCGCCAGAACCACCTGCCGGACACGCAAAAATCACCTGCCGGCTACGCCACAACCAGTTGGGGAACACTTCGGAATCACCTGCCGAGCTTGCTGGAACCACCTGCCGGTCATGCCAAAATCACCTGCCAACTACGCCAGTACCACTTGGTGGACACTGTGGAAACACCTGTCGGGCCGTCGGGAACCACATCTCAGACCTGCCAGAACCATGTGCATGAGATGCTGGAACCACACCCCGAACAGACGGAAAACATCTGCCAGACCCGTCTGAACAACCTGCCCAGCACGCCGGAGCCACCTGCTCGACTCGCCGGAACCACCTACCTGACATGCCCAAATCACCAGCCGGGTATGCCAGAACCACTTGGCGCACACTCCGGAATCATCTGCCGGACATGCCGGAACCAGCTCTCAGACACACCAGAACCACGTGCCGGAGACGCCGGAAGCACCTGCCGAGCATGCCGGAGCCACCTGCTCGACTCGCCAGAAACACCTGCCGGACACGCCAAAATCACCTGCCGGGTACGCCAGAACCACCTGGCGGACACTCCGAAATCATCTGTCGCACATACCGGAACCACCTCTCAGACGTGCCGGAAGCACGTGCCGGACACGCCGGAATCACCTACCGGACAGACCGGAACCAGCTGCCGAGCACGCCGGAGCCACCTGTTCGACTCGCTGGAACCACCTGCCGGACAGGCCAATATCAACTGCTGGCTATGCCAGAACCACCTGGGGGACGGTCCGGAATCACCTGCCAGCCATGGCGGAACCACCTCTCAGACGTACCAGAACCACCTGCCGGAGAAGCTGGAAACACGTCCTGGACAGTCTGGAACCACCTGCCGGCCAAGCCTGAACCACCTGCCAAGCACAACGGAACAACCTGCCAGACACGCCAAAATCACCTGCGTGTTATGCCAGAACCACTTGGAGGACTCTCTGGGATGACCTGCCGGGCATGCCGGAACCACCTCTCAGACGTGCCAGAACCATGTGGCGGACAGTCCGGAATCACCTGTTGGGCATGCGCAACCACCTCTGAGACGTACCAGAACCACATGCCGTGCAGGCTGGAACCACCTACCGGACAGACCGGAATCACCTTTCGGGCATGCCGGAACCACCTGTCAGATGTGCCAGAAACACGTGCCGGAGACGCCGGAAGCACCTGCCAAGCACGTTGGAACCACCTGCTCAACTCGCCTGAACCACCTGCCGGACATGCCAAAATCACCTGCCGACTATGCCAGAACCACTTGGCGAACACTCCGGAATCACTTGCCGGGCATGCAGGAACCACCTCTCAGACATGCCAGAACCCCGTGCCAATGACCCCGGAATCACCAGCCGAGCACGCCGGAACCACCTGCTCGACTCGCCAGAACCACCTGCCGATCACGCAAAAATCACCTGCCGGCTACGCCACAACCAGTTGGTGAACACTTTGGAATCACCTGCCAGGCTTGCTGGAACCACCTGCCAGTCATGCCAAAATCACCTGCCAACTACGCCAGAACCGCTTGGCGGACACTGCGGAAACACCTGTCGGGCCGGCTGGAACCACATCTCAGACGTGCCAGAAACGTGTTCATGAGATGCTGGAACCACACCCCGAACAGACGGATACCACCTGCCAGAACCGCCTGAACCACCTGCTGAGCACGCCGGAACCACCTGCTCGACTCACCGGTACCACCTCCCTGACACGCCAAAATCACCTGCTGGGTATGCCAGAACCACTTGGCGGACACTCCGGAATCATCTGCCGGACATGCCGAACCAGCTCTCAGACACACCAGAACCAAGTGCCGGAGACGCCGGAAGCACCTGCCGAGCACGCCGGAGCCACCTGCTCGACTCGCCAGAAACACCTGCCGGACACGCCAAAATCACCTGCCGGGTATGCCAGAACCACCTGGCGGACACTACGGAATCACCTGCCGCGCATGCGGGAACCACCTCTCAGACGTGCCGGAAGCACGTGCCAGACACGCCGGAAACACCTACCGGACAGACCGGAACCACCTGCCAAGAACGCCGGAGCCACCTGTTCGACTCGCTGGAACCACCTGCCGGACAGGCCAATATCAACTGCTGGCTATGCCAGAACCACCTGGGGGACAGTCCGGGATCACCTGCCAGCCATGGCGGAACCACCTCTCAGACGTACCAGAACCACCTGCCGGAGAAGCTGGAAACACGTCCTGGACAGACTGGAACCACGTGACGGCCATGCCTGAACCACCTGCCGAGCACGGCGGAACCACCTGCCGGACACGCCAAAATCACCTGCGGGCTACGCCAGAACCACTTGGACGACTCTCCGAAATGACCTGCCGGGCATGTTGGAACCACCTCTCAGACGTGCCAGAAGCATGTGGCGGACAGTCCGGAATCACCTGTTGGGCATACGCAACCACCTCTGACACGTACCAGAACCACGTGCCGTGCACGCCGGAACCACCTACCGGACAGACCGGAATCAACTTTTGGGCATGCCGGAACCACCAGTCAGATGTGCCAGAAACACGTGCCGGAGACGCCGGAAGCACCTGCCGAGCACGTCGCAACCACCTGCTCAACTCGCCTGAACCACCTGCCGGACACGCCAAAATCACCTGCCCGCTACACCAGCACCACTTCGGGGACAAGCCGGAATCACGTGAGGGGCATGCCGGCACAGCCTCTCAGACTGAACCTCGTGCCGGACACCAAAGAACCACCTGCCGGACAGACCGGAACCACCTGCCGGACACGCCGGAACCACCGGCTCGACCCGCCGGAACGACCGCTGGACATGCAAAATCACCTGCCGGCTACGCCGGAAACACTTGGCGAACACTCCAGAATCACCTGCCGGGCATGCCGGAACCACCTCTCAGATATGCCAGAACCCCGTGCCAATACCTCGGAAGCACCTGCCGAGCATGCAGGAACCAAGTGCTCAACTCGCCAGAACCACCTGCCGGACACGCAAAAATCACCTGCCGGCTACGCCACAACCAGTTGGGGAACACTTCGGAATCACCTGCCGGGCTTGCTGGAACCACCTGCCGGTCATGCCAAAATCACCTGCCAACTACGCCAGTACCACTTGGCGGACACTGTGGAAACACCTGTCGGGCCGGCCGGAACCACATCTCAGACGTGCCAGAACCATGTGCATGAGATGCTGGAACCACACCCCTAACAGACGGAAAACACCTGCCAGACCCGTCTGAACAACCTGCCGAGCACGCCGGAACCACCTGCTCGACTCGCCGGAACCACCTACCTGACATGCCCAAATCACCAGCCGGGTATGCCAGAACCACTTGGCGCACACTCCGGAATCATCTGCCGGACATGCCGGAACCAGCTCTCAGACACACCAGAACCACGTGCCGGAGACGCCGGAAGCACCTGCCGAGCATGCCGGAGCCACCTGCTCGACTCGCCAGAAACACCTGCCGGACACGCCAAAATCACCTGCCGGGTACGCCAGAACCACCTGGCGGACACTCCGAAATCACCTGTCGCGCATGCCGGAACCACCTCTCAGACGTGCCGGAAGCACGTGCCGGACACGCCGGAATCACCTACCGGACAGACCGGAACCACCTGCCGAGCACGCCGGAGCCACCTGTTCGACTCGCTGGAACCACCTGCCGGACAGGCCAATATCAACTGCTGGCTATGCCAGAACCACCTGGGGGACGGTCCGGAATCTCCTGCCAGCCATGGCGGAACCACCTCTCAGACGTACCAGAACCACCTGCCGGAGAAGCTGGAAACACGTCCTGGACAGTCTGGAACCACCTGCCGGCCAAGCCTGAACCACCTGCCAAGCACAACGGAACAACCTGCCAGACACGCCAAAATCACCTGCGTGTTATGCCAGAACCACTTGGAGGACTCTCTGGGATGACCTGCCGGGCATGCCGGAACCACCTCTCAGACGTGCCAGAACCATGTGGCGGACAGTCCGGAATCACCTGTTGGGCATGCGCAACCACCTCTGAGACGTACCAGAACCACATGCCGTGCAGGCTGGAACCACCTACCGGACAGACCGGAATCACCTTTCGGGCATGCCGGAACCACCTGTCAGATGTGCCAGAAACACGTGCCGGAGACGCCGGAAGCACCTGCCAAGCACGTTGGAACCACCTGCTCAACTCGCCTGAACCACCTGCCGGACATGCCAAAATCACCTGCCGACTATGCCAGAACCACTTGGCGAACACTCCGGAATCACTTGCCGGGCATGCAGGAACCACCTCTCAGACATGCCAGAACCCCGTGCCAATGACCCCGGAAGCACCAGCCGAGCACGCCGGAACCACCTGCTCGACTCGCCAGAACCACCTGCCGATCACGCAAAAATCACCTGCCGGCTACGCCACAACCAGTTGGTGAACACTTTGGAATCACCTGCCAGGCTTGCTGGAACCACCTGCCAATCATGCCAAAATCACCAGCCAACTACGCCAGAACCGCTTGGCGGACACTGCGGAAACACCTGTCGGCCCGGCTGGAACCACATCGCAGACGTGCCAGAAACGTGTTCATGAGATGCTGGAACCACACCCCGAACAGACGGATACCACCTGCCAGAACTGCCTGAACCACCTGCTGAGCACGCCGGAACCACCTGCTCGACTCACCGGTACCACCTCCCTGACATGCCAAAATCACCTGCTGGGTATGCCAGAACCACTTGGCGGACACTCCGGAATCATCTGCCGGACATGCCGGAACCAGCTCTCAGACACACCAGAACCAAGTGCCGGAGACGCCGGAAGCACCTGCCGAGCATGCCGGAGCCACCTGCTCGACTCGCCAGAAACACCTGCCGGACACGCCAAAATCACCTGCCGGGTATGCCAGAACCACCTGGCGGACACTACGGAATCACCTGCCGCGCATGCCGGAACCACCTCTCAGACGTGCCGGAAGCACGTGCCAGACACGCCGGAAACACCTACCGGACAGACCGGAACCACCTGCCAAGAACGCCGGAGCCACCTGTTCGACTCGCTGGAACCACCTGCCGGACAGGCCAATATCAACTGCTGGCTATGCCAGAACCACCTGGGGGACAGTCCGGGATCACCTGCCAGCCATGGCGGAACCACCTCTCAGACGTACCAGAACCACCTGCCGGAGAAGCTGGAAACACGTCCTGGACAGACTGGAACCACGTGACGGCCATGCCTGAACCACCTGCCGAGCACGGCGGAACCACCTGCCGGACACGCCAAAATCACCTGCGGGCTACGCCAGAACCACTTGGACGACTCTCCGAAATGACCTGCCGGGCATGTTGGAACCACCTCTCAGACGTGCCAGAAGCACGTGGCGGACAGTCCGGAATCACCTGTTGGGCATACGCAACCACCTCTGACACGTACCAGAACCACGTGCCGTGCACGCCGGAACCACCTACCGGACAGACCGGAATCAACTTTTGGGCATGCCGGAACCACCAGTCAGATGTGCCAGAAACACGTGCCGGAGACGCCGGAAGCACCTGCCAAGCACGTCGCAACCACCTGCTCAACTCGCCTGAACCACCTGCCGGACACGCCAAAATCACCTGCCCGCTACACCAGCACCACTTCGGGGACAAGCCGGAATCACGTGAGGGGCATGCCGGCACAGCCTCTCAGACTGAACCTCGTGCCGGACACCACAGAACCACCTGCCGGACAGACCGGAACCACCTGCCGGACACGCCCGAACCACCGGCTCGACCCGCGGGAACGACCGCTGGACATGCAAAATCACCTGCCGGCTACGCCGGAAACACTTGGCGAACACTCCGGAATCACCTGCCGGGCATGCCGGAACCACCTCTCAGATATGCCAGAACCACGTGCCAATGACCCCGGAAGCACCTGCCGAGCACGCCGGAACCACCTGCTCGACTCGCCAGAACCACCTGCCGGACACGCAAAAATCACCTGCCGGCTACGCCACAACCTGTTGGGGAACACTTCGGAATCACCTGCCGGGCTTGCTGGAACCACCTGCCGGTCATGCCAAAATCACCTGCCAACTACGCCAGTACCACTTGGCGGACACTGTGGAAACACCTGTCGGGCCGGCCGGAACCACATCTCAGACGTGCCAGAACCATGTGCATGAGATGCTGGAACCACACCCCGAACAGACGGAAAACACCTGCCAGACCCGTCTGAACAACCTGCCGAGCACGCCGGAGCCACCTGCTCGACTCGCCGGAACCACCTACCTGACATGCCCAAATCACCAGCCGGGTATGCCAGAACCACTTGGCGGACACTCCGGAATCATCTGCCGGACATGCCGGAACCAGCTCTCAGACACACCAGAACCACGTGCCGGAGACGCCGGAAGCACCTGCCGAGCATGCCGGAGCCACCTGCTCGACTCGCCAGAAACACCTGCCGGACACGCCCAAATCACCTGCCGGGTACGCCAGAACCACCTGGCGGACACTCCGAAACCACCTGTCGCGCATGCCAGAACCACCTCTCAGACGTGCCGGAAGCACGTGCCAGACACGCCGGAATCACCTACCGGACAGACCGGAACCACCTGCCGAGCACGCCGGAGCCACCTGTTCGACTCGCTGCAACCACCTGCCGAACAGGCCAATATCAACTGCTGGCTATGCCAGAACCACCTGGGGGACGGTCCGGAATCACCTGCCAGCCATGGCGGAACCACCTCTCAGACGTACCAGAACCACCTGCCGGAGAAGCTGGAAACACGTCCTGGACAGTCTGGAACCACCTGCCGGCCAAGCCTGAACCACCTGCCAAGCACAACGGAACAACCTGCCAGACACGCCAAAATCACCTGCGTGTTATGCCAGAACCACTTGGAGGACTCTCTGGGATGACCTGCCGGGCATGCCGGAACCACCTCTCAGATGTGCCAGAACCATGTGGCGGACAGTCCGGAATCACCTGTTGGGCATGCGCAACCACCTCTGAGACGTACCAGAACCACATGCCGTGCAGGCTGGAACCACCTACCGGACAGACCGGAATCACCTTTCGGGCATGCCGGAACCACCTGTCAGATGTGCCAGAAACACGTGCCGGAGACGCCGGAAGCACCTGCCAAGCACGTTGGAACCACCTGCTCAACTCGCCTGAACCACCTGCCGGACATGCCAAAATCACCTGCCGACTATGCCAGAACCACTTGGCGAACACTCCGGAATCACTTGCCGGGCATGCAGGAACCACCTCTCAGACATGCCAGAACCCCGTGCCAATGACCCCGGAAGCACCTGCCGAGCACGCCGCAACCACCTGCTCGACTCGCCAGAACCACCTGCCGATCACGCAAAAATCACCTGCCGGCTACGCCACAACCAGTTGGTGAACACTTTGGAATCACCTGCCAGGCTTGCTGGAACCACCTGCCAGTCATGCCAAAATCACCTGCCAACTACGCCAGAACCGCTTGGCGGACACTGCGGAAACACCTGTCGGGCCGGCTGGAACCACATCTCAGACGTGCCAGAAACGTGTTCATGAGATGCTGGAACCACACCCCGAACAGACGGATACCACCTGCCAGAACCGCCTGAACCACCTGCTGAGCACGCCGGAACCACCTGCTCGACTCACCGGTACCACGTCCCTGACACGCCAAAATCACCTGCTGGGTGTGCCAGAACCACTTGGCGGACACTCCGGAATCATCTGCCGGACATGCCGGAACCAGCTCTCAGACACACCAGAACCAAGTGCCGGAGACGCCGGAAGCACCTGCCAAGCATACCGCAGTCACCTGAACGACTCGCCAGAAACACCTGCCGGACACGCCAAAATCACCTGCCGGGTATGCCAGAACCACCTGGCGGACACTACGGAATCACCTGCCGCGCATGCCGGAACCACCTCTCAGACGTGCCGGAAGCACGTGCCAGACACGCCGGAAACACCTACCGGACAGACCGGAACCACCTGCCAATAACGCCGGAGCCACCTGTTCGACTCGCTGGAACCACCTGCCGGACAGGCCAATATCAACTGCTGGCTATGCCAGAACCACCTGGGGGACAGTCCGGGATCACCTGCCAGCCATGGCGGAACCACCTCTCAGACGTACCAGAACCACCTGCCGGAGAAGCTGGAAACACGTCCTGGACAGACTGGAACCACGTGACGGCCATGCCTGAACCACCTGCCGAGCACGGCGGAACCACCTGCCGGACACGCCAAAATCACCTGCGGGCTACGCCAGAACCACTTGGACGACTCTCCGAAATGACCTGCCGGGCATGTTGGAACCACCTCTCAGACGTGCCAGAAGCACGTGGCGGACAGTCCGGAATCACCTGTTGGGCATACGCAACCACCTCTGACACGTACCAGAACCACGTGCCGTGCACGCCGGAACCACCTACCGGACAGACCGGAATCAACTTTTGGGCATGCCGGAACCACCAGTCAGATGTGCCAGAAACACGTGCCGGAGACGCCGGAAGCACCTGCCGAGCACGTCGCAACCACCTGCTCAACTCGCCTGAACAACCTGCCGGACACGCCAAAATCACCTGCCCGCTACACCAGCACCACTTCGGGGACAAGCCGGAATCACGTGAGGGGCATGCCGGCACAGCCTCTCAGACTGAACCTCGTGCCGGACACCACAGAACCACCTGCCGGACAGACCGGAACCACCTGCCGGACACGCCGGAACCAACGGCTCGACCCGCCGGAACGACCGCTGGACATGCAAAATCACCTGCCGGCTACGCCGGAAACACTTGGCGAACACTCCGGAATCACCTGCCGGGCATGCCGGAACCACCTCTCAGATATGCCACAACCCCGTGCCAATGACCCCGGAAGCACCTGCCGAGCACGCCGGAACCACCTGCTCGACTCGCCAGAACCACCTGCCGGACACGCAAAAATCACCTGCCGGCTACGCCACAACCAGTTGGGGAACACTTCGGAATCACCTGCCGGGCTTGCTGGAACCACCTGCCGGTCATGCCAAAATCACCTGCCAACTACGCCAGTACCACTTGGCGGACACTGTGGAAACACCTGTCGGGCCGGCCGGAACCACATCTCAGACGTGCCCGAACCATGTGCATGAGATGCTGGAACCACACCCCGAACAGACGGAAAACACCTGCCAGACCCGTCTGAACAACCTGCCGAGCACGCCGGAGCCACCTGCTCGACTCGCCGGAACCACCTACCTGACATGCCCAAATCACCAGCCGGGTATGCCAGAACCACTTGGCGGACACTCCGGAATCATCTGCCGGACATGCCGGAACCAGATCTCAGACACACCAGAACCACGTGCCGGAGACGCCGGAAGCACCTGCCGAGCATGCCGGAGCCACCTGCTCGACTCACCAGAAACACCTGCCGGACACGCCAAAATCACCTGCCGGGTACGCCAGAACCACCTGGCGGACACTCCGAAACCACCTGTCGCGCATGCCGGAACCACCTCTCAGACGTGCCGGAAGCACGTGCCGGACACGCCGGAATCACCTACCGGACAGACCGGAACCACCTGCCGAGCACGCCGGAGCCACCTGTTCGACTCGCTGGAACCACCTGCCGGACAGGCCAATATCAACTGCTGGCTATGCCAGAACCACCTGGGGGACGGTCCGGAATCACCTGCCAGCCATGGCGGAACCTCCTCTCAGACGTACCAGAACCACCTGCCGGAGAAGCTGGAAACACGTCCTGGACAGTCTGGAACCACCTGCCGGCCAAGCCTGAAGCACCTGCCAAGCACAACGGAACAACCTGCCAGACACGCCAAAATCACCTGCGCGTTATGCCAGAACCACTTGGAGGACTCTCTGGGATGACCTGCCGGGCATGCCGGAACCACCTCTCAGACGTGCCAGAACCATGTGGCGGACAGTCCGGAATCACCTGTTGGGCATGCGCAACCACCTCTGAGACGTACCAGAACCACATGCCGTGCAGGCTGGAACCACCTACCGGACAGACCGGAATCACATTTCGGGCATGCCGGAACCACCTGTCAGATGTGCCAGAAACACGTGCCGGAGACGCCGGAAGCACCTGCCGAGCACGTCGCAACCACCTGCTCAACTCGCCTGAACCACCTGCCGGACACGCCAAAATCACCTGCCCGCTACACCAGCACCACTTCGGGGACAAGCCGGAATCACGTGAGGGGCATGCCGGCACAGCCTCTCAGACTGAACCTCGTGCCGGACACCACAGAACCACCTGCCGGACAGACCGGAACCACCTGCCGGACACGCCGGAACCAACGGCTCGACCCGCCGGAACGACCGCTGGACATGCAAAATCACCTGCCGGCTACGCCGGAAACACTTGGCGAACACTCCGGAATCACCTGCCGGGCATGCCGGAACCACCTCTCAGATATGCCAGAACCCCGTGCCAATGACCCCGGAAGCACCAGCCGAGCACGCCTGAACCACCTGCTCGACTCGCCAGAACCACCTGCCGATCACACAAAAATCACCTGCCGGCTACGCCACAACCAGTTGGTGAACAATTGGAATCACCTGCCAGGCTTTCTGGAACCACCTGCCAATCATGCCAAAATCACCAGCCAACTACGCCAGAACCGCTTGGCGGACACTGCGGAATCACCTGTCGGGCCGGCTGGAACCACATCTCAGACGTGCCAGAAACGTGTTCATGAGATGCTGGAACCACACCCCGAACAGACGGATACCACCTGCCAGAACCGCCTGAACCACCTGCTGAGCACGCCGGAACCACCTGCTCGACTCACCGGTACCACCTCCCTGACATGCCAAAATCACCTGCTGGGTATGCCAGAACCACTTGGCGGACACTCCGGAATCATCTGCCGGACATGCCGGAACCAGCTCTCAGACACACCAGAACCAAGTGCCGGAGACGCCGGAAGCACCTGCCGAGCATACCGGAGCCACCTGCACGACTCGCCAGAAACACCTGCCGGACACGCCAAAATACCTGCCAGGTATGCCAGAACCACCTGGCGGACACTACGGAATCACCTGCCGCGCATGCCGGAACCACCTCTCAGACGTGCCGGAAGCACGTGCCAGACACGCCGGAAACACCTACCGGACAGACCGGAACCACCTGCCAAGAACGCCGGAGCCACCTGTTCGACTCGCTGGAACCACCTGCCGGACAGGCCAATATCAACTGCTGGCTATGCCAGAACCACCTGGGGGACAGTCCGGGATCACCTGCCAGCCATGGCGGAACCACCTCTCAGACGTACCAGAACCACCTGCCGGAGAAGCTGGAAACACGTCCTGGACAGACTGGAACCACGTGACGGCCATGCCTGAACCACCTGCCGAGCACGGCGGAACCACCTGCCGGACACGCCAAAATCACCTGCGGGCTACGCCAGAACCACTTGGACGACTGTCCGAAATGACCTGCCGGGCATGTTGGAACCACCTCTCAGACGTGCCAGAAGCACGTGGCGGACAGTCCGGAATCACCTGTTGGGCATACGCAACCACCTCTGACACGTACCAGAACCACGTGCCGTGCACGCCGGAACCACCTACCGGACAGACCGGAATCAACTTTTGGGCATGCCGGAACCACCAGTCAGATGTGCCAGAAACACGTGCCGGAGACGCCGGAAGCACCTGCCGAGCACGTCGCAACCACCTGCTCAACTCGCCTGAACCACCTGCCGGACACGCCAAAATCACCTGCCCGCTACACCAGCACCACTTCGGGGACAAACCGGAATCACGTGAGGGGCATGCCGGCACAGCCTCTCAGACTGAACCTCATGCCGGACACCACAGAACCACCTGCCGCACAGACAGGAACCACCTGCCGGACACGACGGAACCACCGGCTCGACCCACCGGAACGACCGCTGGACATGCAAAATCTCCAGCCGGCTACGCCGGAAACACTTGGCGAACACTCTGGAATCACCTGCCGGTCATGCCAGAACCACCTCTCAGATATGCCAGAACCACGTGCCAATGACCCTGGAAGCACCTGCCGAGCACGCCGGAACCACCTGCTCGACTCGCCAGAACCACCTGCCGGACACGCAAAAATCACCTGCCGGCTACGCCACAACCAGTTGGGGAACACTTCGGAATCACCTGCCGGGCTTGCTGGAACCACCTGCCGGTCATGCCAAAATCACCTGCCAACTACACCAGTACCACTTGGCGGACACTGTGGAAACACCTGTCGGACCGGCCAGAACCACATCTCAGACGTGCCAGAACCATGTGCATGAGATCCTGGAACCACACCCCGAACAGACGGAAAACACCTGCCAGACCCGTCTGAACAACCTGCCGAGCACGCCGGAGCCACCTGCTCGACTCGCCGGAACCACCTACCTGACATGCCCAAATCACCAGCCGGGTATGCCAGAACCACTTGGCGGACACTCCGGAATCATCTGCCGGACATGCCGGAACCAGCTCTCAGACACACCAGAACCACGTGCCGGAAACGCCAGAAGCACCTGCCGAGCATGCCGGAGCCACCTGCTCGACTCGCCAGAAACACCTGCCGGACACGCCAAAATCACCTGCCGGGTACGCCAGAACCACCTGACGGACACTCCGAAATCAGCTGTCGCACATACCGGAACCACCTCTCAGACGTGCCGGAAGCACGTGCCGGACACGCCGGAATCACCTACCGGACAGACCGGAACCACCTGCCGAGCACGCCGGAGCCACCTGTTCGACTCGCTGGAACCACCTGCCGGACAGGCCAATATCAACTGCTGGCTATGCCAGAACCACCTGGGGGACGGTCCGGAATCACCTGCCAGCCATGGCGGAACCACCTCTCAGACGTACCAGAACCACCTGCCGGAGAAGCTGGAAACACGTCCTGGACAGTCTGGAACCACCTGCCGGCCAAGCCTGAACCACCTGCCAAGCACAACGGAACAACCTGCCAGACACGCCAAAATCACCTGCGTGTTATGCCAGAACCACTTGGAGGACTCTCTGGGATGACCTGCCGGGCATGCCGGAACCACCTCTCAGACGTGCCAGAACCATGTGGCGGACAGTCCGGAATCACCTGTTGGGCATGCGCAACCACCTCTGAGACGTACCAGAACCACATGCCGTGCAGGCTGGAACCACCTACCGGACAGACCGGAATCACCTTTCGGGCATGCCGGAACCACCTGTCAGATGTGCCAGAAACACGTGCCGGAGACGCCGGAAGCACCTGCCAAGCACGTTGGAACCACCTGCTCAACTCGCCTGAACCACCTGCCGGACATGCCAAAATCACCTGCCGACTATGCCAGAACCACTTGGCGAACACTCCGGAATCACTTGCCGGGCATGCAGGAACCACCTCTCAGACATGCCAGAACCCCGTGCCAATGACCCCGGAATCACCAGCCGAGCACGCCGGAACCACCTGCTCGACTCGCCAGAACCACCTGCCGATCACGCAAAAATCACCTGCCGGCTACGCCACAACCAGTTGGTGAACACTTTGGAATCACCTGCCAGGCTTGCTGGAACCACCTGCCAGTCATGCCAAAATCACCTGCCAACTACGCCAGAACCGCTTGGCGGACACTGCGGAAACACCTGTGGGGCCGGCTGGAACCACATCTCAGACATGCCAGAAACGTGTTCATGAGATGCTGGAACCACACCCCGAACAGACGGATACCACCTGCCAGAACCGCCTGAACCACCTGCTGAGCACGCCGGAACCACCTGCTCGACTCACCGGTACCACCTCCCTGACACGCCAAAATCACCTGCTGGGTATGCCAGAACCACTTGGCGGACACTCCGGAATCATCTGCCGGACATGCCGGAACCAGCTCTCAGACACACCAGAACCAAGTGCCGGAGACGCCGGAAGCACCTGCTGAGCATGCCGGAGCCACCTGCTCGACTCGCCAGAAACACCTGCCGGACACGCCAAAATCACCTGCCGGGTATGCCAGAACCACCTGGCGGACACTACGGAATCACCTGCCGCGCATGCCGGAACCACCTCTCAGACGTGCCGGAAGCACGTGCCAGACACGCCGGAAACACCTACCGGACAGACCGGAACCACCTGCCAAGAACGCCGGAGCCACCTGTTCGACTCGCTGGAACCACGTGCCGGACAGGCCAATATCAACTGCTGGCTATGCCAGAACCACCTGGGGGACAGTCCGGGATCGCCTGCCAGCCATGGCGGAACCACCTCTCAGACGTACCAGAACCACCTGCCGGAGAAGCTGGAAACACGTCCTGGACAGACTGGAACCACGTGACGGCCATGCCTGAACCACCTGCCGAGCACGGCGGAACCACCTGCCGGACACGCCAAAATCACCTGCGGGCTACGCCAGAACCACTTGGACGACTCTCCGAGAT